>NC_083107.1:61626292-61929322 GCF_949774975.1 Lagenorhynchus albirostris
ATGTGTAAACCTTCCTAGGATGCTTATTAGAGATAGAATTGGGAGATGGGATTGCCTGACAAGTGAATGCACAGCTATGACGAAGAAGGAAAAATATCACTAAGTACAAAAAATATAGAAATATAGAAAGTAGAAAAATATCCTACTAAGTACAAAAAATGAGTAGATCATTAGATTCTTTCTACCTTCCTTTGGTTTGAGGGTTATAAATTTCATCTCTTCTATATTTCATCGAAGGAGGAAGTAATCTCCATTAAGGCAGGGATTTTTTTTGTGTGTCCTATTACTACTCTATACCCAGGATCTGAAACTGCTAGGTGGCGTTTCAGGGGGCTCCAAAGACCTCTGGTTCTTTATGTCTCAATGCAGAAAGAATTCAGCGAGAGGCAAAGTGATAGATAAGAAGTGATTTATTAGAACAGGATTCTTCCAAGGCTTGCAAGCAGGCAGGCAAGAGGGTGCCACACCCCCAGAACTTAGTGAGCTACACTTTTATAATCAGAGGAAAAGACCACCTTCTTCCTCATTCTTGAGTAGATGTCACACTTCCATCATCAGCTCCTCCTCCACGTCAGGCGGGGGAGTTGTCCCTACATGGTCAAGCCAGGACTGTCATGGCGCAATGGAAATGAACAAAAAGGTGGTAACATATGCTAAAAATGACAAATCACTTCAGGTTGCAATATAGTGTCACCCTTTCCTTATATTTTTGTTTTTGATGTGCCCAGAGGAGCATATCCTAGGAATCATTAACTTACTGGGCTCACTGGGCAGGATGTGGGGCTCATGCCACCATTGTTTCATTGTATTGGGGCATTTCTCATGCTTCTGTTGCATGGTTTTGTTGCTAACCAAGCCAGCTTGGTTTTGTGGTTAAGCAAACCTGCTTTCTTCACTGATCATTAACTTACAGGAGTCTCCCATATTTTGTCTTTACTTACAATCACCTAGTGGGATTAACTATATGGTCACCTACTTTTTCCCTATCAGATCTAGGAAATGCCTATTAATGTAGGTGAAATAATATGAATTTAATGAAAAAGTAAGTGATTTTATTATCTTCTTTGAATTAAAAAGATCACACCTTGTATCATGTCTTCTACAGTTCATATTCGTGACTCTATCTTGATTAAACTCTTAAATGAAGGCAATTTAGAAAGACATTTTATTCTTTTTTTTTTTACCTCTTTATTGGAGTATAATTGCTTTACGATGGTGTGTTAGTCTCTGCTTTATAAAAAAGTGAATCAGTTATACATATACATATGTTCCCATATCTCTTCCCTCTTGCGTCTCCCTCCCTCTCACCCTCCCTATCCCACCACTCCAGGCGGTCACAAAGCACCGAGCTGATCTCCCTGTGCTATGTGGCTGCTTCCCACTAGCTATCTGCCTTACGTTTGGTAGTGTATATATGTCCATGCCTCTCTCTCGCTTTGTCACAGCTTACCCTTCCCCCTCCCCATAGCCTCAAGTCCATTCTCTAGTAGGTCTGTGTCTTTATTCCTGTCTTACCCCTAGGTTCTTCATGACATTTTTTTTCTTAAATTCCATATATATGTGTTAGCATACGGTATTTGTCTTTCTCTTTCTGACTTACTTCACTCTGTATGACAGACTCTAGGTCTATCCACCTCATTACAAATAGCTCAATTTCGTTTCTTTTTATGGCTGAGTAATATTCCATTGTATATATGTGCCACATCTTCTTTATCCATTCATCCGATGATGGACACTTAGGTTGTTTCCATCTCCGGGCTATTGTAAATAGAGCTGCAATGAACATTTTGGTACATGACTCTTTTTGAATTATGGCTTTCTCAGGGTATATGCCCAGTAGTGGAATTGCTGGGTCATATGGTAGTTCTATTTGTAGTTTCTTAAGGAACCTCCATACTGTTCTCCACAGTGGCTGTATCAATTTACATTCCCACCAGCAGTGCAAGAGTGTTCCCTTTTCTCCACACCCTCTCCAGCATTTATTGTTTCTAGATTTTTTGATGATGGCCATTCTGACTGGTGTGAGATGATATCTCATTGTAGTTTTGATTTGCATTTCTCTGATGATTAATGATGTTGAGCATTCTTTCATGTGTTTGTTGGCAATCTGTATATCTTCTTTGGAGAAATGTCTGTTTAGGTTTTCTGCCCATTTTTGGATTGGGTTGTTTGTTTTTTTGGTATTGAGCTGCATGAGCTGCTTATAAATTTTGGAGATTAATCCTTTGTCAGTTGCTTCATTTGCAAATATTTTCTCCCATTCTGAGGGTTGTCTTTTGGTCTTGTTTATGGTTTCCGTTGCTGTGCAAAAGCTTTGAAGTTTCATTAGGTCCCATTTGTTTATTTTTGGTTTTATTTCCATTTCTCTAGGAGGTGGGTCAAAAAGGATCTTGCTGTGATTTATGTCATAGAGTGTTCTGCCTATGTTTTCCTCTAAGAGTTTGATAGTTTCTGGCCTTACATTTAGGTCTTTAATCCATTTTGAGCTTATTTTTGTGTATGGTGTTAGGGAGTGATCTAAGCTCATACTTTTACATGCAGCTGTCCAGTTTTCCCAGCACCATTTATTGAAGAGGCTGTCCTTTCTCCACTGTACATTCCTGCCTCCTTTATCAAAGATAAGGTGACCATATGTGTGTGGGTTTATCTCTGGGCTTTCTATCCTGTTCCATTGATCTATCTTTCTGTTTTTGTGCCAGTACCATACTGTCTTGATTACTGTAGCTTTGTAGTATAGTCTGAAGTCAGGGAGCCTGATTCCTCCAGCTCCGTTTTTCGTTCTCAAGATTGCTTTGGCTATTCGGGGTCTTTTGTGTTTTCATATAAATTGTGAACGTTTTTGTTCCAGTTTTGTGAAAAATGCCAGTGGTAGTTTGATAGGGATTGCATTGAATCTGTAGATTGCTTTGGGTAGTAGAGTCATTTTCACAATGTTGAATCTTCCAATCCAAGAACATGGTATATCTCTCCATCAATTTGTATCATTTTTAATTTCTTTCATCAGTGTCTTATAATTTTCTGCATACAGGTCTTTTGTCTCCTTAGGTAGGTTTATTCCTAGATATTTTATTCTAGGGAGTGTTTTCTTGATTTCACTTTCAGATTTTTCATCCTTAGTGTATAGGAATGCCAGAGATTTCTGTGCATTAATTTTGTATCCTGCTACTTTACCAGATTCATTGATTAGCTCTAGTAGTTTTCTGGTAGCATCTTTAGGATTCTCTATGTATAGTATCATGTCATCTGCAAACAGTGACAGCTTTACTTCTTCTTTTCCAATTTGGATTTATTTATGACCTGTTCTTCTCTGATTGCTGTGGCTAAAACTTCCAAAACTATGTTGAATAAGAGTGGTGAGAGTGGGCAACCCTGTCTTGTTCCTGATCTTAGTGGAAACGCTTTCAATTTTTCACCATTGAGGACGATGTTGGCTGTGGATTTGTCATATATGGCCTTTATTATGTTGAGGAAAGTTCCCTCTATGCCTACTTTCTGCAGGGTTTTTATCATAAATGGGTGTTGAATTTGGTCGAAAGCTTTCTCTGCATCTATTGAGATGATCATATGGTTTTTCTCCTTCAATTTGTTAATATGATGTATCATGTTGATTGATTTGCTTATATTGAAGAATCCTTGCATTCCTAGAATAAACCCCACTTGATCATGGTGTATGAACCGTTTAATGTGCTGTTGGATTCTGTTTGCTAGTATTTTGTTGAGGATTTTTGCATCTATGTTCATCAGTGATATTGGCCTGTAGTTTTCTTTCTTTGTCACATCCTTGTCTGGTTTTGGTATCAGGGTGATGGTGGCCTCGTAGAAGGAGTTTGGGAGTGTTCCTCCCTCTGCTATATTTTGGAAGAGTTTGAGAAGGATAGGTGTTAGCTCTTCTCTAAATGTTTGATAGAATTCGCCTGTGAAGCCATCTGGTCCTGGGCTTTTGTTTGTTGGAAGGTTTTTAATCACAGTTTCAATTTCAGTGCTTGTGATTGGTCTGTTCATATTTTCTATTCCTGATTTAGTCTTGGCAGGTTGTGCATTTCTAAGAATTTGTCCATTTCTTCCAGGTTGTCCATTTTATTGGCAAAGAGTTGCTTGTAGTAATCTCTCACAATCTTTTGTATTTCTGCAGTGTTAGTTCTTACTTCTCCTTTTTCATTTCTAATTCTATTGATTTGAGTCTTCTCCCTTTATTGTTGATGAGTCTGGCTAATGGTTTATCAATTTTGTTTATCTTCTCAAAGAACCAGCTTTTAGTTTTATGGATCTTTGCTGTCATCTCCTTCATTTCTTTTTCATTTATTTCTGATCTGATTTTTATGATTTCTTTCCTTCTGCTAGCTTTGGGGTTTTTTTGTTCTTCTTTCTCTAATTGCTTTAGGTGCAAGGTTAGGTTGTTTATTCGAGATGTTTCCTGTTTCATAAGGTAGGAATGTATTGCTGTAAACTTCTCTCTTAGAACTTATTTTGCTGCATCCCATAGATTTTGGGTCATCGTGTCTCCATTGTTATTTGTTTGTAGGTATTTTTTAATTTCCTCTTTGATTTCTTCAGTGATCACTTCGTTATTAAGTAGTTATTGTTTAGCCTCCATGTGTTTGTATTTTTTACAGATCTTTTCCTGTAATTGATATCTAGTCTCATAGCGTTGTGGTCGTAAAAGATACTTGATACAATTTCAATTTTCGTAAATTTACCAAGCCTTGATTTATGACCCAAGATATGATCTATCCTGGAGAATGTTCCATGAGCACTTGAGAAAAATGTGTATTCTGTTGCTTTTGGATGGAATGTCCTATAAATATCAATTTAGTCCATCTTGTTTAATGTATCATTTAAAGCTTGTGTCTCCTTATTTATTTTCATTTTGGATGATATCTCCATTGGTGAAAGTGGGGTGTTAAAGTCCCCTGCTATGAATGTGTTACTGTCGATTTCCCCTTTTATGGCTGTTAGTATTTGCCTTATGTATCGAGGTGCTTCTATGTTGGGTGCATAAATATTTACAATTGTTATAGCTTCTTCTTCAATTGATCCCTTGATCATTATGTAGTGTCCTTTTTTGTCTCTTCTAATAGTCTTTATTTTAAAGTCTATTTTGTCTGATATGAGAATTGCTACTCCAGCTTTCTTTTGGTTTCCATTTGCATGAAATATCTTCTTCCATCCCCTCACTTTCAGTCTGTATGTGTCTCTATAGGGTCTGAACTGGGTCTCTTGTAGACAGCAAATATATGGGTCTTGTTTTTGTATCCATTCAGCCCATCTGTGTCTTTTGGTGGGAGCATTTAGTCCATTTACATTTAAGGTAATTATCGATATGTATGTTCCTATTTCCATTTTCTTAATTGTTTTGGGTTCGTTATTGTAGGTCTTTTCCTTCTCTTGTGTTTCTTGCCTAGAGAAGTTCCTTTAGCAGTTGTTGTAAAGCTGGTTTGGTGGTGCTGAACTCTCTCAGCTTTTGCTTGTCTGTAAAGGTTTTAATTTCTCCATCCAATCTGAATGAGATCCTTGCTGGGTAGAGTAGTCTTGGCTGCAGGTTTTTCTCCTTCATCACTTTCAGTATGTCCTGCCACTCCCTTCTGGCTTGTAGGGTTTCTGCTGAGAGATCAGCTGTTAACCTTATGGGGATTCCCTTGTGTGTTATTTGTTATTTTTCCCTTGCTGCTTTTAATATGTTTTCTTTGTATTTAATTTTGACAGTTTGATTCATATATGTCTTGGCATATTTCTCCTTGGATTTATCCTGTATGGGACTCTCTGTGCTTCCTGGACTTGATTAACTATTTCCTTTCCCATATTAGGGAAGTTTTCAACTATAATCTCTTCAAATATTTTCTCAGTCCCTTTCTTTTTCTCTTCTTCTTCTGGAACCCCTATAATTCGAATGTTGGTGCGTTTGATGTTGTCCCAGAGGTCTCTGAGACTGTCCTTAGTTCTTTTCATTCTATTTTCCTTATTCTGCTCTGCAGTAGTTATTTCCACTATTTTATCTTCCAGGTCACTTATCCGTTCTTCTGCCTCAGTTATTCTGCTATTGATGCCATCTAGAGTATTTTTAATTTCATTTATTGTGGTGTTCATCGTCATTTGTTTCATCTTTAGTTCTTCTAGACCCTTGTTAAATGTTTCTTGCATTTTTTCTGTTGTATTTCCAAGATTTTGGATCATCTTTACTATCATTATTCTGAATTCTTTTTCAGGTAGACTGCCTATTTCCTCTACATTTGTTAGGTCTGGTGGGTTTTTATCTTGCTCCTTCATCTGCTGTGTGTTTTTCTGTCTTCTCATTTTTCTTATCTTACTGTGTTTCGGGTTTCCTTTTTGCAGGCTGCAGGTTCGTAGTTCCTGTTGTTTTTGGTGTCTGTCCCCAGTGGCTAAGGTTGGTTCAGTGGGTTGTGTAGGCTTCCTGGTGGAGGGGACTAGTGCCTGTGTTGTGATGGATGAGGCTGGATCTTGTCTTTCTGGTGGGCAGGTCCAGGTCTGGTGGTGTGTTTTGGGGTGTCTGTGGACTTATTATGATTGTAGGCAGCCTCTCTGCTAATGGGTGGGGTTGTGTTCCTGTCTTGCTAGTTGTTTGGCATAGGATGTCCAGCACTGTAGCTTGCTGGTCGTTGAGTGAAGCTGGGTGCCGGTGTTGAGATGGAGATCTCTGGGAGATTTTCGCCGTTCGTTATTATGTTGAGCTGGGAGGTCTCTTGTTGACCAGTTTCCTGAAGTTGGCTCTCCCTACTCAGAGGCACAGCACTGACTCCTGGCTGCTACACCAAGAGCCTTTCATCCACACGTCTCAGAGTAAAAGGGAGAAAAAGAAGAAAGAAAAAATTAGTAGAAGCAGAAAGGGAGAAGGAAAGAAAGGAGGGAGGGAGGGTGGAAGGAAAGAAGGAGGGAAAGAATGAAAAAAAGAAAGGAGATATAGTAAAATAAAATAAGATAAAATATAATAAAGTTATTAAAATAAAAAATAATTTTTAAGAGAAAAAAATTTTTTTTAAAACAACAACAAAAAAACGGACGGATAGAGATATCCCTTTCTCTTCTTTGTTCTCATAGCTCCCAGGGGCTCAGCTTTGGATTTGGCCCCGCCTCTGCGTGTAGGTCGCCGGAGGGCGTCTGTTCTTCACTCAGCCAGGACGGGGTTAAAGGAGCAGCTGATTCGGCGGCTCTGGCTCACTCAGGCCGAGGGGGAGGGAGGGGCACGGAGTGCGGTGCGTGCCTGCTGCGTCAGAGGCCGGCGTGACGTTGCACGAGCCTGAGGCGTGCCGTGCGTTCTCCCGGGGAAGTTGTCTCTGGATCCCGGGACCCTGGCAGTGGCGTGTGGATAGTGACCTGTGCTCGCACACAGGCTTCTTGGTGGCGGCAGCAGCAGCAGCCCTAGCGTCTCCTGCCCGTCTCTGGGGTCCGCGCTGTTAGCCGCGGCTCGCGCCTGTCTCTGGAGCTCCTTTAAGCAGCGCTCTTAATAAGCCCTCCCCTCGCGCACCAGGAAACAAAGAGGTAAGAAAAAGTCTCTTGCCTCTTCGGCAGGCCCAGACTTTTCCCCGGACTCCCTCCCGGCTAGCCGTGGTGCACTAACCCCTGCAGGCTGTGTTCACGCCGCCAACTCCAGTCCTCTCCCTGCCTCCGACCGAAGCCCGAGCCTCAACTCCTAGCCCCGCCCGCCCTGGCGGGGGAGCAGACAAGCCTCTCGGGCTGGTGAGTGCCGGTCGGCCCTGATCCTCTGTGAGGGAATCTCCCCGCTTTGCCCTCTGCACCCCTGTTGCTGCGCTCTCCTCAGTGGCTCCAAAGCTTCCCCCTCCGCCTCCCGCAGTCCCGCCGGCGAAGGGGCTTCCTAGTGTGTGGAAAGCTTTCCTCCTTCACAGCTCCCTCTCAGTGGTGCAGGTCCCGTCCCTCTCCTTTTGTCTCTGTTTTTTCTTTTTTCTTTTGCCCTACCTAGGTACGTGGGGGGTTTCTTGCCCTTTGGGAAGTCTGAGGTCTTCTGCCAGCATTCAGTAGGTGTTCTGTAGGAGTTGTTCCACGTGTAGATGTATTTCTGGTGTATCTGTGGGGAGGAAGGTGATCCCTGCATCTCACTCCTCCGCCATCTTCCTGGAAGCCAGACATTTTATTCTTGAGATCATTTATTTTCATGATCATGATCATTTTCATGATCATTTATTTTCACTTAATCTCTTCTGCAAATCGGTTCCACCTCTCTGCTTTCTCTGCATCTCTCTCCTATGAGCATCAGGTGGGATCTACTTTTCCTTCTGAATCTAATTTTAGATTCCTTAATTTCAACAAGGCCCAGTTGGAATCCAGTCATTTTGTCCCCCAAGTTGATCTTCCTCTGGGTTCCCAGTTTGACCAATGGCTTACCAGATACCTATGCTAGTACATTTAAAAATACTTTTAGCACTTCCTTTTTGTCTTGTTCTACATTCAGTAATTCATCACATCCTACTCTATTGAGTTTAATATGTCTCTTCTCTGCCCCGTTATATTCACCATAGCTGCCCCAGGCCCTAATCATCTTTATTCAGCTCTATTGCAATTGTCTCTGCAGTTAGTTACTGACATGCCCACTCTCCTTTTCTTCCTAAAAATATATATAAGGTAGATAACAACACTCATTTTGTTAAGACTCTTCAACATCTACTTATTGCCTGTAGAATAAAATCTAAACTATTTTGACTGGTCTTAAATGCCCTCTAACATTTAGCTAATTTTCCAGCCTCGTCTCATTTTATACATACTAAAAAGCCAGAGGATTTTCCTTTAGTCTTCTCAATGGCTATATGTTTCAATACTTCCAGATTCCACTAATGGTTCAAGTCAAATGCTATTCTTGGATCAAGTCAACTTTAACTCCCTCTACATCATTTTGCTAATCCTCCATGATAGCACAAATTTCTTTCTACCTGACACAGTTATTTATTTATATATGACTATCTCTGTATTGCCTGGGAATCATCTGCAAAAGACAAGAATTATGTCTGATTTAGCCTTGCACCTTTTACAAAGAATATAGTGTTTTACATATAGTGTTCTTTGAAGAATTTATTTGGGTGTGACATTTCTTCCCCATGGGGACTAGCATTGTACATTTTCAATCCACTGATTAGCTAATTGAAGCTCTGCAAATGCTGTGCATGGCCCAATTTGCCTTGTATAGCTGAACTCTGTCTTAGATATCAGTGCAAGTCTGCTGCTTTCTGCATTAGATAATCTGTTACAACAAATAGCATAATAACAATTAAGCCCACTATAATTTCCTCATCAAGAAACAGTATCTAGAAACAAATTTTATTTGTTAATTAAAGTAAGCATTCTGAGGTGTAACCACAATCTTAGCATGGAATGACAGCTTCTAAATAATTGCAAGGGTCCTATGGGAATTTCTGTTATTACAAATGTTTTAAGCATATGAACCTAATTACCCACTGGGGGTTACTGATGCCTAAATAGTGCCTCAACCAGTCCGTGCTACAAGAGCATTTTATGTTTAATTTTATTTTTAGATTTTGTTGTATTTCAATTTATAATGTATTTGTGTAATTATACGACAGTTCCAATGCAAAACTAACCCAGGGAAAGCAACTTGTGGCACTCAGAATCTTGATATTTTTAGAGTGCTGAATGAATCAAATGTAAAGAAAAAAAAACTATTTAATTTGTGAAATTCAAATAAGACATATTAGTCTGAGGCTTAAAGTGTATCAAAGCAGAGGCTTCATTTAAGGGTCATCTGTGGAGGTTTCAAACAATTTAATTGGATATAATTCAACTACAGTAACACAAAAAGAAAAACAAAATAAGTCTCTAACCTGAGGTGACTGAATGGAGAAGAGTTTCTGAGGGAGACCCTCAGAAAGTGAACCAAGGAAGAAACCATCTGATAATTGAACACCTTCTCCAGGAATCTAAAAAAAAAAAAAAAAAAAAAATATATATAGGAGTATAGAATAAACCTTGAGTTCATATTAAAGATCCCAATATTGAAAGTTCAGTAAATGTTCCCCTACCTACTGGAGTCCATCAACCCCATAGAAGATACCCAGTGAATAACATATATTTATCAAAAGCCCTGACAGAATGTTTTGATGGTTGGGAGATCAGCAGAAACATTTTGACACAAAAATTCTCTTTGTAGAAATTTCGCCCTGCCCCAGACAGATTTGTTGCCCATTCTCCCCTGGTACCTGATACTTAGTGCTATGGTAAAGTTTCTCCCATTATCATATAAATACTTTTTACCTGTATGATTTCACCACTAAACTTCAAACTGTTTGGTTCAACTGGTGTTTGACATGAGATAACTGGATGAATAGAGAGAGGATTAATTAATTACTTCATGGCGTAGAAGGGAAATAGTTTGCAATATACCCTCCATTTTCATTCTGTCCTGTGTACGTGCCTGGTGTGTGTGTGTGTGTGTGTGTGTGTGTGTGTGTGTGTGTGTGTGTGTGTGTGTGTGTGTGTGTGTGTGTGTGTGTTTATGAAAATGAGTCAAATAAACCAGCATTTGGTAAATAGCAATTATACAATAATCACCAGAGATACAAATATGGCTAAAAGATGAAGTTTATGTTGTAGAGAAAATAGGGTGTTTTATGGAATTGAAAGCAAACTTTCGTACTCTACTAAAATCTAGAAGATTGTTTTTATATGAGATTAATAAATCCTCATTTACCTTCATTATTACAAAATTTACCTTGGAGAAAACCTACCCTAACATTGAAATCTGGCTTTAGGTACAGAAAAGTATTAAGTTAAGACACCTACCAGGTCTTTACAAAGTAAAACATTAATGGATTTGTGATGAACATTGATCTTGTGTTGAGAACAAAGAAGAATAAGTATTCTGCCACTGGTTATATTGAAGCAATATTCCAAATTTCTGTAGTGTGATAAAGGGAAGATACTGTATTTAGGAAAATATTTTCTTCTTTTTACTCTCTGTGAATGATAAAGTGGTCAGTCTTTGAGATGTGTGTGTGTATGTGTGTGTCCATGTACTTGTTTGAAACAACACTGATGTTCCCAATTGGGTGACCAAGAAGAATATGTAACACCCCTCGCAGTGAGGAAATACCTAAATTGACAATTCCTATATTGGACTATTCTTCCCGCTTTCTCAGATAATAATCTAGACTGAACAGTTCAGGTTTGCAAAATATGACACTGAAGATTATTGCTTTTCAAGTGCCTTAACAAAAGGAAATGGCTGGATCATTTGCATAACCAGCACTTAATGTGGGAGGTGGGATTTTCTAAAAGATGCTGATACTTGTCTGGTAGAGCAGGGTCCCCAACGCCTGGGCTGAGAACTGGTACTAGTTGGCGGCCTGTTAGGAACCTGGCCGCACAGCAGGAGGTGAGTGGCCGGAGAGCGAGCGACGGTTCATCTGCCACTCCCCGTCGCTCGCATTACTGCCTGAACCTCCCCCCCACATCGCTTGCCTTAACCGACTGAACCCTGAACCATCCCCCCACACACACACACACCGTCCGTGGAAAAACTGTCTTCCACAAAACTGGTCCCTGGTGCCAAAAAGGTTGGGGACCGCTGTGGTAGAGGTTTGAAAGAGGCACTCACTCATAGGAATAAAAACTCTGAGGGCACTAAGTATGTCTTGCGGTGTGCGTAAACAAATTCCCTGCACAAAGTCCATTTGTGTCTGTATGCTTTTATCTAGTCTGTGGAAACTGTCCTGTGAATCATACAGTTCTTTATTTTGTCCATGTTGCATGGGTTCCCTTAACGTACTCCCGACTCTTGATACTAGTGTGTAAGGATCAAGAGCCAGTACAGGGACTGAAGCCCAGTAGTTGCAATAAGTGTAATCATCAAAGTGAAAAGTGGCCCAGAGCTGAACTGTGAGCAGTGGGGAAGCACAGAAACTGGGTAATGGCTCAGTAAAGGATGTGAGAAATTGTTCTTCTTTCCTAGATGCTCGGGTAAAAGACTATCCTGGCCAGACTGAAGGTAGTGGGGGTGGGAAAGGAAGCATGCTGGCGCTTGAGTTGCATACACATATAACTGAAAACTCTACAAGGCAGTAATCCTAGATGCCAAAGATGACCAGACCAGAAGTGGTCTGGTTGGGGAAAATTTCATGGTGGCTGTGTGATTATATGTGTACACAATGATTTTTTAAATATCTTTATTGAATTATAACGGCTTTACAATGGTGTGTTAGTTTCTGCTGTATAACAAAGTGAATCAGCTATACATATATGTATATCCCCACATGCCCTCCCTCTTGCGCCTCCCTCCCACCCTCCTGTGTAAACAAATTTAACTACAAGAACTACAATGAGATGATCACCTTTTGTACAAGCCTTCTTATTAATCTAGGCCTCCTGTGTTTTCCTGTAGAGCCAGCAAGAATTTATGGATACGTCTCTTGTATTGACTCCATGTGAGAGCAGAACACCAAAATAAATGAGACAAAATTAGGTAATATTTCTAGCTGTTTTATCTATTATACACTATATACTCAGATGTTAGTTCTATCAGGGGAATATACTACAAATAAAAATAATAATAACAGAGTACACATTTTTCCTATTCAGTAGCCATTGCCAGTTCCTTATCAAATAGTAAATCAAAACAGAAATGGAATCTACCCTGGGTACAAGATTTTCTAATACTGCTCACTTTTCCCTTTTAAAAATTTAGACCAGAATTGTCATAATGTACATTATTTTTCAAATGATACAATCTATTCATGATGATTCTACTACCCACTTTTGAAATCTATCTCTATAAACTTTATATTGGAATATAAATTGGCCTTTCAAGTGATACTATTTGCTTTTCAGCATTTTTGCCTGAAGGCTTCTCTAAATCTAAAGTCTCTATAAAGATTTAAGAGGGTTGCATTTGAAAATTCCATCTGCTTTAATATGATATTTAGCTTTTCTTCCTTAATGAAAACATTTTCCACTTCTATGCAAGTCTGCAGTTTTTAAATTATCATAATTGTACACGTTAAGGTGCATTGTGATGAAAAGCCATTTTATTAAACAATATTTTTTTCCCTCAGTGCTAAGAAAGATGTATATATTTCAAATCTGAAAGTTTATAATATTCCTGCTTATAAGAGAATCGAAGCCAGCAAAGATTAAAAGGAGGCAATCTAATTTAATGGTTTGCAATTAGAGTTGATGAAGAAATGTGTTAATCAGGAAAAAGTAACTCGGATAACTTCCTTTGGAAAAAAATGAAATCAAAGAAAGTAAAATGAGAATTCTTGCCTTCAACTTTTTTTTTTTCCCATACTGACAAAGTGGCCATAAGCTAGACATAGATTAAGGAGTCCCATTCTAAAAATGCACTTAAATCGTTTGAAAGTGTGTCTTTATAAAAGGAACAAAACTGTTTAGGCTGTTGTGAATATAAACACTAAATGTGATAGGCTGTTGTGAATATAAACACTGAATGTGAGATCATAACTTATAAAATAGAAATAAAATGAATCCTTAAATCAAATTTATCAGTGTAAACTGAAGAGCGTATTTTGTCTCAGTAAGTCTCAACAATATGTTGTCTTGGATTATAAAAGATCATAATAGGATTTTTTTTCACACTGTAAAATGATGCACTCTTCAAAATATGAATTACTATTGCAAAAGACATAATCCAACTTTCATTCATGAGCTATGACTGTCAATTTTATTATGATGACAAAATGATGATATTTTATATTTTTTAAATGAAATTATATAGAGGTTGAACATGGAAAGTTAGAGAATTTTTGACCTTGCATTGTTTTGGTAGGTTGTCTTCAAGTGATAAATGAAACTCATTCACAAACAATGTAATAAGGCATCTGGAAAACACAGTAACTCAAGTTCTCCAAAAGGTAAGAAATGCTTTTCTCATTGAATCGAAAATTGTATGAAATGGAGATAGAAATGATTTAGGGCTAACAAGGAATGTAACAAGCCACTGAGCAGGACCAATGTAGAATATTTTATAGGTTGTCAAAATGACAATGGACACATGATAAAGGGAATAATAAAGAATTTCAGGTATCTAAGAAAATAAGTCAGGAGAAATCGTTGTATGCTTCATATTGGATTCAAGAACTGATTTTGATACAGCCTGAAAAAAATCAAGCATAGTATTGTTTTTAGTCTACTAACTTGAGTGAAATCATTAAAATAAAAATAAAGGTGACTTTCAACACTCATTCTTGCTACAAAAGTTTATTTGACCTATTATTCTAGTATTGAGTCAGAAAGGACTATTCTCAAAATTGTCTCCGTCTCAAGACACTACCAATGGTCTATTTTGAGGACATGAACCATACTTCTCAGGACACATCTGTGGTCCCAGAATGCTTACTAAGAGCTCCCCCTTCACTTTCAATCATGTTCCAATTTGGAAAATAAGGTCACTATATATTTAGGAACACTGAGGCTGTCATTTCCAAATACTAACCACACTCACCTTTTTTCTAGTTTGTCTACATTCTGTTTCTTGCTCTGTGTGTACTTATGTCATATTGCCCACAAGAGATGCATAATAAACATTTGTTTAAAAAATGTTCATTAAGTTAAAAATGTTTAAGTTCCTCTAATGTGGAGAGACTTCAGATCTTTTCAACAAAAAATTGTTTTGTTATACCAAGTGATATATTTTTGTTGTTGTTAATGATGTTTATTTGTTTTTGGTCATCACGGATTCAGGACTAATTTCCCACCATATATTAAGAGCAAATATAAATCATAATGACAATCACATATTATTCAGCTTGCTATATAAGAAGCATCATGTATATGAATATAGGTATATATATGTAAATATGATTTATCTAAATCATGCATTGTTAATAATTTGAATGAGTTATATGAAGCCCATTGTCTCTAGTTGTTCATATAACTCCCTCACCCCTCTATGCATAGTCAATGAAGATATTTATATTATCTATCTGGTTCTTACAAATATTTCTTTGTGACAAATGACAAATGTTTAACATTTAAATTAGTAAAAAATTCAAATTCAGTATAATAAAAGAAACAAAAAGTCTTTGACTACAGTCTGAATTCTGGATCAGACTTTGCTACTAATTAGCTTGTTGACCATGGGTATCTTAGTTCAGGCTGATATGACAGAATACTGTCAGCTGGGTGGCTGAAACAACAGACATTTATTTCTCACAGTTCTGGAGGCTGGAAGTCCAAGATTAAGGGGCTGGCCAGTTAGGTTCCTGGTGAGAACCCTCTTCCTGATTTGCAGAGGGCCTCCCCCCTGTGTTCTCACATGGTAGAAGGGGTTATGTATCTCTCTGGAGCCTCTTTTATATCCCATTCATGAGGGTTCCTCCCTCATGACTTAAGCACTTCCCAATAGACACCACTTAGTAATACCTTTGGGGTTTACAATTTCAACATATGAATTTGGGGGAGGACACAAACATTCAGACCATAGCAAACACTAATTCCATTCATGAGGGCTCCACCCTAATGACTTAATTACCTTTCAAAGGCCCGACCTTCAAATACCATCACTTTGGGAATTAAGGCTTCAATATATGAATTTAGGGGGGACACAAACATTTGGTCCATGGCAATGGGAATAATATTTCTTGTATGACTGTCTCAATTTCTTCTCCTGAAAAATAACATCACCTACATTTTCCACTATATCCAGATTATTGGAAATGTGATGATAAAGCCCTACACAAATCATAGGTACCATTCTGTTCTCATACAACTCTAGGAAGATTTCTATATAATAAAATGCAAGCGTAAGGAAATTTCCGTCTTTCTGAACAAATAATCAGTCTGATATTTGGTGAGCAAGGCAAAGATATGTAAAAATAGAAAGTGAATCCACTACTTTTTTTTTCCCTCTAGGGGTACTCATTTTGTTGATTCTAGGGTTTTGTCCACCCACTCCACTTTATAGCCAGACTATTTTCACATCAAATGAATTAAAGATGAGCTGGTAGCATGTGTCCTGCATCTGCCTCATTGAGGAGGTAAAATACACTACATGAGTCTTTCCAAGGACATGTGTCAGTGCCCCTTGTAATGAGAAGCGTCATCCCTTCCACCTCTTCTACGCTTTCCCTCCAGCTGACTGCTGATACAGCATCAGGCATCTGACCCTTGTGCCCTGCTTTCCATGTCCAGGGGCTTGAATGCAGCTCTTTAGCCAGTATATTCTCTCATTTATTCTTTGTTCCTTTCTGCCCACATAGATGTAGGTAGACAAAGCTTGTACAAGCAGCAGTTGGGATGAAAAGGGTAAAAGACACTCAAAGATTTTAAAGAACACCTCAATTGGCCTTTTCTCCCTTTTGTTACATCTTACCCAGTAGCTGAACTGACATTCACTTTCTACCTCCAAGCCTCCAAAACTCCCACCACTCTCCGTGGGCCTTCTGAAAAATGAGTCCAGGATAGGGCCTCCCTCCAGCTAGACTGTTCACATCATGAGCATTGATGCAGCTCCCTGCTTTCCATCTCTATGAATAAAACTGGTCAACTCTTTTGTTAGTTAAGCTATCCTGGTTGGCTAAATGCCACAGTAATGTTTCCCAAAGATGTTCAGAGGGGAATTGAAAGGGCTCAGGGTAGGAAAAGGCAAATAAACTCAGTGAAGAGTGACAGACAAGTAATCCTGAGTCTGATTGCTTGCCCATATTTAAGTGTTGAAATACAAAATTCTCAATTCTACCACAATGCAGCTCCCTCCCTGAGACCTGTAAATTCAGAGGCAGTTGATGAAGCTGAATCTAAGTCATGGTGCGGCTGAAAATAAAAAGGCCAAGGTAGTTTTTTAGTTGTTCAAAATTTGAAGTCTCACGTTTCCCTTATATTGAGATACAAATTTAATTATCATTTAAAAAATGAAAATTTTAGTTTAATGTTACCTAGATTAATGCTGGATAATGAAAATAAGCAATAAATAGTTAAACAAGATATTTTAGAACCCATCACATATTTTGATTATATTTTCTCAGAGTTAGTAGGGACCTCAACATTTTTTTAGTTTAACCTGCCATCCAATTCTACTACTTTTGCAAAACTTTCTTATTCAAACTTGCATTGAAAATTTCAGTCTAAGGATTCATGATGTGTTTTGGCCGTTCTTTTAATATTTGAGAAATTTTTACCTGAAAGCTTTTAAATGTCATCATCTCTTCAAGATTAGACAGATCACTTCTAAACTATATATATATATATATATTTTCTTTTTTGATTATAGAACACAATTAAATAACAAATAAGTCAAGAAAATAATATGGCAAACATCCTTGTATCCATCACTCAGAATTAGCCAGTGTTAAAGTCTGTATTCACTTCAAATTAATTTTAACATAAATGAGACAAGAGAAAAAGTGAAATTTTCCTTATAGTCCTCCCCAACCCATTCCCTTCACTTATTTCCCAGAGGAAAAGATTACTATAAATTTGATGTGTATTATTTTGGTCCATGTTTGTATACTTTAACAAATACGTATAAATCCAGAACGTATAGTTTTACTTTGATTTTAATGTGAATCCTCTCACACCATAAGTATATTTTTACAAATCTAGTTTGTTTTTTGGTATTCATCAATGTTGACCCATATTGATCTAGTTCATTTATTCATTTTAACTCTTTTCTAGTAGTGTACTGTGTGTTTATAGTGTGTCTTTTCTATCCAATTCATAATCAGTGTGCATTTAGGTAGCTACAATTATGTTTCAAATTAACAATTGTGCTATGGATAACAGATTTCAAGTATTTTAGACATGAAATTGCTGGACTGGTAGAAGTATTCTCAGTTTATTTGAAATTGTGAAAGTCCCTAAAAAATATTTGTAGTAAACTATATTTCCCTCAACAGCATATGAGTTCCTCTTATCTCACACTGTCAACAATAATTGGCAACTTGTAAATTTTTCATCCTTATACATGTGGTAAAACATCACCCTATTGCTTGCCTGATTAATAGTGAACTTAGCATCTTTTTATTGTTTATTTTCTTTTTAAAATTATTTTCTATCTTTTAAAATTTTTAATTAATTAAAAATTTTAACATCTTTATTGGAGTATAATTGTTTTACAATGTTGTGTTAGTTCTGCTGTATAACAGAGTGAAACAGCTATACGTATACATATATCCCCATATCCCCTCCCTCTTACGTCTCCCTCCCACCCTCACTTCCCCACCCCTCTAGGTGGTCACACAGAACCGAGCTGATCTCCCTGTGCTATGCGGCTGCTTCTCACTAGCTATCTATTTTATATTCAGTAATGGATTTATGTCAATGCCACTCTCTCACTTTGTCACAGCTAACTCTTCCCCCTCTCCATGTCCTCAAGTCCATTCTCTATGTCTGCCTCTTTATTCCTGTCCTGCCACTAGGTTCGTCAGAACCTATTTATTTTTCTTTAGGTTCCATACATATGTGTTAGCATACAGTATTCATTTCAGTCTTTCTGACTTACTTCACTCTGTATGACACTCTAGGTCCATCCACCTCACTACAAATAACTCAATTTACTTTCTTTTTATGGCTGAGTAATATTCCATTGTATATATGTGCCACATCTTCTATACCCATTCATCTGTCAATGGACAATTGGTGGCTTCCATGTCCTGGCTATTGTAAATAGTGCTTCAATGAATCCTGTGGTACATGACTCTTTTTGAATTATGGTTTTCTCAGGGTATATGCCCAGTAGTGGAATTGCTGGGTCATATGGTAGTTCTATTTTTAGTTTCTTAAGGAATCTCCCTACTGTTTTCCATAGTGGTTGTATCACTTTACATTCCCACCAACAGTGCAAGAGGGTTCCCTTTTCTCCACACCCTCTCCAGCATTTATTGTTTGTAGATATTTTGATGATGGCCATTCTGACCGGTGTTAGGTGATACGGCACTGTAGTTTTGACTTGCATTTCTCTAATGATTAGTGACGTTGAGCATCTTTTCATGTGTTTGTTGGCAGTCTGTATACCTTCTTTGGAGAAATGTCTATTTAGATCTTCTGCCCATTTTTGGATTGGGTTGTTTGTCTTTCTGTTATTGAGCTGCATGAGCTGCTTGTCTATTTTGGAGATTAATCCTTTGTCAGTTGCTTCATTTGCAAATATTTTCTCCCATTCTGAGTATTGTCTTTTCATTTTGTTTATGGTTTCCTTTGCTGTGCAAAAGCTTTTAAGTTTCATTAGGTCCCATTTGTTTACTTCGGTTTTATTTCCATTTCTCTAGGAGGTGGGTCAAAAGGATCTTGCTGTGATTTATGTCATAGAGTGTTCTGCCTCTGTTTTCCTCTGAGAGTTTTATAGTGTCTGGCCTTATATTTAAGTCTTGAATCCATTTTGAATTTATTTTTTTGTATGGTGTTAGGGAGTGTTATAATTTCATTCATTTACATGTAGCTGTCCAGTTTTCCCACCACCACTTATTGAAGAGGATGTCTTTTCTCCATTGTATATTCTTGCCTCCTTTATCAAAGATAAGGTGACCATATGTGCGTGGGTTTATCTCTGGACTTTCTGTCCTATTCCATTGATCTGTATTTCTGTTTTTGTGCCAATACCATACTGTCTTGACTACTGTAGCTTGTAGTATAGTCTGAAGTCAGGGTCCCTGATTTGTCCAGCTCCATTTTTCTTTCTCAGATTGCTTTGGCTATTCAGGGTCTTCTGTGTTTCCATACAAATCGTGAAATTTTTGTTCTAGTTCTGTGAAAAATGCCATTGGTAGTTTGATACGGATTGCATTGAATCTGTAGATTGCTTTGGGTAACATAGTCATTTTCACAATGTTGATTTTCCATTCCAAGAACATGGTATATCTCTCCATCTGTATCATCTTTAACTTCTTTCATCAGTGTCTTATAGTTTTCTGCATACATGTCTTTTGTCTCCTTAGGTAGGTTTATTTCTAAGTATTTTATTCTTTTTGTTGCAATGGTAAATGGGAATGTTTCCTTAATTTCTCTTTCAGATTTTTCATCACTGGTGTATAAGAATGCAAGCGATTTCTCTGCATTAATATTGTATCCTGCTACTTTACAAAATTCATTGATTAGCTCTAGTAGTTTTCTGGTAGCATCTTTAGGATTCTATGTATAGTATCATGTCATCTGCAAACAGGGACAGTTTTACTACTTGTTTTCCAATTTGGATTCCTTTTATTTCTTTCTCTTCTCTGATTGCTGTGGCTAAAACTTCCAAAACTATGTTGAATAATGGTGGTGAGAGTGCATAACCTTGTCTTGTTCCTGAAGTTAGTGAAAATGGTTTCAGTTTTTCACCATTGAGAACGATGTTGGATGTGGGTTTGTCATATATGGCCTTTATTATGTTGAGCTAAGTTCCCTCTATGCTTAGTTTCTGGAGGGTTTTTATCATAAATTGGTGTTGAATTTGATCAAAAGCTTTCTCTGCATCTATTGAGATGATCATATGGTTTTTATCATTTAATTTTTTAATATGGTGTTTTACATTGATTAATCTACCTGTATTTAAGAATCCTTGCATTCCTGGTATAATCCCCACTTGATCATGGTGTATGATCCTTTTAATGTGCTGTTGATTCTGTTTGCTAGTGTGGGGTTGAGGGTTTTTGTATCTATGTTTATCAGTGATATTGGCCTGAAGTTTTCTTTTTTTGTGACATTGTTGTCTGGTTTTGGTATCAGGGTGATGGTGGCCTCATAGAATGAGTTTGGGAGTGTTCCTCCCTCTGCTATATTTTGGAATAGTTTGAAAAGGAAAGGTGTTAGCTCTTCTTTAAATGTTTGATAGAACTCGTCTGTGAAGCCATCTGGTCCCGGGCTTTTGTTTGTTGGAAGATTTTTAATCCCAGTCTCAATATCAGTGCTTCTGATTGGTCTGTTTATATTTTCTATTTCTTCCTCATTCAGTCTTGGAAAGTTGTGCCTTTCTAAGAATTTGTCCATTTCTTACAGGTTGTCCATTTTATGGGCATATAGTTGCTTGTAGTAATCTCTTATGATCATTTTTTTGTATTTCTGCAGTGTCAGTTGTTACTTCTCCTTTTTCATTTTTAATTCTGTTTATTTGATTCTTTTGCCTTTTTTCTTGATGAGTATGGCTAATGGTTCATCAATTTTGTATATCTTCTCAAATGCCATCTTTTAGTTTTATTGATCTTTGCTATTGTTTTCTTCCTCTTTTTCAATTATTTCTGATCTGATTTTTATGATTTCTATCCTTCTGCTAACTTAGAGGGCTTTTTTTTTTATTCTTTCTCTAATTGCTTTAAATGTAAGGTTATGTTGTTTATTTGAAATGTTTCTTGTTTCTTGAGGTAGGATTGTATTGCTATAAACGTCCCTCTTAGACTGCTTTTGCTGCATCCCATAGGTTTTGGGTCATTGTGTTTTCCTTGTCATTTGTTTCTAGGTATTTTTTAATTTCCTCTTTGATTTCTTCAGTGATCTCTTGGTTATTAAGTAGTGTATTGTTTAGCTTCCATGTGTTTGTACTTTTAACAGATTTTTTCCTGTAATTGATATCTAGTCTCATAGCATTGTGGTCGCAAGATATACTTGATACGATTTCAATTTTCTTAAATTTACCAAGGCTTGGTTTGTGACTCAAGATATGATCTGTCCTGGAGAATGTTACATGATCAATTGAGAAGAAAATGTATTCTGTTGTTTTTGGATGGAATGTCTTATAAATATCAATTAAGTCCATCTTGCTTAATGTGTCATTTAAAGCTTGTGTTTCCTTATTTATTTTCATTTTGGATGATCTGTCCATTGGTGAAAGTGGGGTGTTAAAGTCCCCTAGTATGATTGTGTTACTGTCGATTTCCCCTTTTATGGCTGTGGACATTTGCCTTATCTTCTGAGGTGCTCCTATGTTGGGTACATAAATATTTACAGTTGTTATATCTTCTTCTTGGATTGATCCCTTGATCATTATGTAGTGTTCTTTTTTGTCTCTTGTATTGGTCTTTATTTTAAAGTCTATTTTATCTCATATGAGTATTGCTACTCCAACTTTCTTTTTATTTCCATTTGCAGGGAATATCTTGTTCCATCACCTTACTTTCAGTCTGTATGTGTCCCTAGGTCTGAAGTGGGTCTGTTATAGACAACATATATATGGGTCTTGTGTTTGTATCCACTCAGCTAGTCTATGTCTTTTAGTGGGAGCATTTAGTCCATTTACATTTAAGGTAATTATTGATATGTATGTTCCTATTGCCATTTTCTTAATTGTTTTGGGTTTGTTATTGTAGGTCTTTTCCTTCTCTTGTATTTCCTGCCTAGAGAAGTTCCTTTAGCATTTGTTGTAAAGACAGTTTGGTGGTGCTGGATTCTCTTAGGTTTTGCTTTTCTGTAAAGTTTTTAATTTCTCTGTTGAATCTGAATGAGATCCTCGCTGGGTAGAGTAATCTTGGTTGTAGCTTTTTCCCTTCCATCATTTTAAATATGTCCTGCCACTCCCTTATCGCTTTCAGAGTTTCTGCTGAAAGATCAGCTGTTAACCTTATCGGGATTCCCTTGTATGTTATTTGTTGCTTTTCCCTTACTGCTTTTAATATTTTTTCTTTGTGTTTAATTTTTGACAGTTTGATTAATGTGTGTCTTGTCGTGTTTTTCCTTAGTTTTATCTTATGGGACTCTCTGCACTCCCTAGACTTGACTGACTATTTCCTTTCTCATATTAATGTAGTTTTCAACTATAATCTCCTCAAATACTTTCTCAGTCCCTTTCTTTTTCTTTTCTTCTTCTGGGACCCCTATAGTTTGAATGTTGTTGTGTTTAGTGTTGTCCCCGAGGTCTCTGACACTGTCCTCAATTCTTTTCCTTCTCTTTTCTTTATTCTGCTCTGTGGTAGTTATTTCCACTATTTTATCTTGCAGATCACTTATCCATTCTTCTGCCTCAGTTTTTCTGCTATTGATTCCTTCCTGAGAATTTTCAATTTCATTTATTGTGTTGTTCATCATTGTTTGTTTGCTCTCTAGTTCTTGTAGGTCCTTGTTAAACATTTCTTTTATTTTCTCCATCCTATTTCCAAGATTTTGAATCATCTTTACTATCATTACTCTGAATTCTTTTTCAGGTAGACTGCCTATTTCCTCTTCATTTGTTTGGTCTGGTCGGTTTTTACTTTGGTCCTTCATCTGCTGCGTATTTCTCTGTCTTCTCTTTTTCCTTAACTTACTGTGTTGGGGTCTCCTTTTTGCAGGCTGCAGGTTTGTAGTTCCCATTATTTTTGGTGTCTGCCCCCCAGTGGGTAAGGTTGGTTCAATGGCTTGTGTAGGCTACCCAGTGGATGGGACTGGTGCCTGAATTCTGGTGGAATAGGCTGGATCTTGTCATTCTGGTGGGCAGATCTGTGTCTGGTGGTGTGTTTTGGGGTGTCTGTGAACTTACTATCATTTTATGTAGCCTCTTTGCTAATGCATGTGGTTGTGTTCCTGTCTTGCTAGTTGTTTGGCATGGGATGTCCAGCACTGGAATTTGCTGGTCTTTGAGTGGAGCTGAGTCTTAGCATTGAGACAGAGATCTCTGGGAGAGCTCTCACTGATTGATATTGTGTGGTGCTGAGAGGTCTCTGATGGTCCAATGTCCTGAACTCGGCTCTCGCACCTCAGAGGCTCAGGCCTGACAGCCAGCCAGACCACCAAGACCCTTTTGGGAAGTCTGAGGTCTTCTGCCGGCATTCAGTAGGTGTTCTGTAGGAGTTGTTCCACATGTAGATGTATTTTTGATGTATTTGTGGGGAAGAAGGTGATCTCTACGTCTTACTCCTCTGCCATCATGAAGGTCTGACCTGTTGTTTATTTTCTAAATGCCTCTCCTTTTATGTGGAATGCTATTTCATATACATTGCTGATATTGAGTTGTTGAATATTTTCTTATTGATTAAGGAGGTACTGTCTACATATGGATACTTACCCTTTGTCAGTGCTAAGATATATAAATGATGTCTTACCATCTGTCACTTGTTTAGAATTTGACTGTAGAAATTTTATTATTAATTAATTTTAATTTTACATAGTCAAATATATTATTCTATATTTTATGTAGTGCTTTTATGTATGTGTTTTAAGAAACTATTTTCCTCCAAAATCATAAAGATATTCATATATTTTCATTTATTTGCTTTACATGTCTTTTTAATGTAATTTCTAACCTATAATAATTTGAAGTAAGGATTTTTTCTCCCTTTTTATATGGACAAAAGAAATTTCCCTGAGTAATGATCTATGTGATAAGCTTTCAAATACAGAATTATCACATTACCTTGATTCTTCCTTCTTTTGGAATAAAAACTCCTTCTTATAGAGTGTTTAGTACTTTTAATATTCTATTGCTTTCTTTAGAGTGCTCTCGGTTTTTCTGTATCTGTTCATGAATATGCCAAATAGAATATGCCAATACATTGTTACGATTGATTTATTAAATATATAACAGATTGATTCTTCCTTTGCTTCAGATGTTGTATTGCTCTTCATGCAGGCAAAATTTCAGTGTTTCAGTAGTCATATTACACACTTGATTCATTTTGAGCTCCTGACAATTAAAACCATTTTGTCCTTTTTAATGGTCTACTATTAAAACACCTTCCTCCTCCAGTTCTTATGAAGTTTCCTGTAATGTAATGCATTGATACTTATTTAATTAATATTGATTAAACTCCATTTTAAATTTATAAAACACATGGTATCAGTCTGACATACATTACCAAAATTCTGATTTTGTCAACTAATATTTGTCTCATTCTACAAGTTGTGTGTGTGTGTGTGTGTGTGTATGTGAGAGAGAAAGATAGATAATTATCTTTCCATTTAGAATTTTAGCTCACTATCTTGCTATCTGAGAAGCTATATGAATTTGAGAAAATTTTTTCACGTTCCAGAGTATCTGTAAAATAGGGATTGAAATACCTACCTCTCACTGTGTTTGTGTATTAAGTAAGATAATACATGTAAAGACCCAGTGCACAGTGTCAGCCTGAAAATGGGGACTCGTTCAGTGCTATTTTCCTTAACTGTTTCACTACAAGACATGTAAGTGTGTGTGTGTGTATCTGTGTGTGTGTGTATCTTGATTGCTTTCATTTGGGGAAACATGATATTGGTCTTCTGCATCTTTGCTTCCCTTCCTGCATCCCAGCTATCCTCAGAACTGTCTGAGAATAACCCGTGTTTTCAGTGTGCTTTGCTTTGCTACTCTAGCACGCTTTGCTGCAGAGATTTTCCTTTTTCCTTCCCATGAGAACTCACCTGCCATTGGTTCCATTCCCTTGTATACCTGCTACAGGACTGTCTACATCTATTAAACTAGATCAAAACATAGCTATTTTTATTATATAATTCATCAAAAGCTAATGATTAATTACTCCCCCCAGATACACACACACGCACACACACATACACACACACACACACAAACATTTTATATATTTCTTTTGTTGAGCTGTGGTAAGAGGCTGAAATTCCCCCACTGTTTTTCAAACAAAGGTTAATGGACAGTTTCAGTTGTGAATTCTTCAATTTAACACCCAAGTAAAATAAGTAGAAATAGATTTTCTAGGCCTGATTATGATTTTGACACATTATTCAATAGAAGCAATGCCATAAATTGTCTGAATAATTTTAGTCTGTGACCCAGGATGAGTTATACATCCCCAATGCACCCTTCTCCACCCACCCCACTCCTCAAAAAGAGAGCAAAGAAATTTTTAAATGCCCCAAGGTCGATAGGACTAGAGAATAAATGAGTGCTTGGAAACCTGTGCCATTTGAATGGTCTCTGTGGCCTCCCCATTGTTCCTGGGCAAATCTTGGCATCTTTATACCTACTTGGCATCTCACCCTCAGGGATTTTTATTGAATTTTTACTCTGCTGACACATTTGAACAGTGTTGGAACCAATATTTGAAAGGGAGCTTTAATCTCTTGAAGGTGATGAAATTCTGTCATCCTTAGACAAAGTGCCTGTCACGAAGGGCTCAGAACAAACCAACAAAGGAGTCAGGTGCCAGTGAGGGGGTGCCTCCTGAGCTTCCCTTTGTCTGTCTCAGGTGTTCTCATCTTGTCTACATGCAACAGAGTGGGTGTTTATTTACATTTTAGTATTTGAACAAAACTTCTGATTACAAATATTTTGTGGACACGAAGATAAATGCATTTATGCATATGTCATAACAGACACTTACAATATAATACTTTCCTAAATTAATTACTAGCTCCTTAATTAATCTCAGATCTTGACTTTCTCAGAGGACAGAATTCTGGATTTCACTTTCTGAAAAAGGGAAAAGTTCACGCACTGGAACAAGTGTTTGTCCAGTGACTAATCTCACTTAAAGATCAATGACTTTATAGATTATGCCTGGCATTTTTGCTTTCAGTATTACAGTTGATTGTTTAACTGTTGGTGACTGTATTTATTAAAGTCTGTTAATATATTAAAAATGCTTCAGTAGAACTCAGATAAGGAAATGTCTCTGCAGATATCTGGCTTCTGCAGTAACAATCAATGATAAATTCCATTTTAATTTACTTTTCTTTCCAAGGTCTTTTTTACCTTTTTAGTACCTTTACAATGTGCTATCAGATCCTTACGAGATCAGTAAAATGAATAATCAAATTGTTCTGGCAGAAAACTGTCAGTACTAGCTAGCATAGTTGATGCTGTTATTCATTCATTCACTCACACAACACATATTTATTGATAATTAGTTGATCTAAACATATTGATATGCACCAAAAATTGTACAAACATGTGTAGGATATAAATCTAAATATCAGAGAAATGATTCACTGGAACACACACATGCACACATACACTTGCCATGGCTTTACTGATCTATTATAAGCACACTATAAAAAAACAAACTCTATGCCAAAATTTCCTCAGAAAAGAGGGAACAACTTCTTGGTTGAGGGAATCAGGGAAATATGATGGTCAAAATTACATGTAAATTGTATCCTGAATCAGAGATAGGGTCCAAGTGGCAGAAACAGGGTGTGAAAAAAGAAGATACCTCTGTGGCATGAGCAGAGACAATGTGTGAAAGATTAAGGCATTTTCAGTGACTGCTAAGTACTTAAATTTCAGAACTATAATTTGGTTGCTTTGCAGAAGGGAAAAATATAGGATGAGTACATATGGGGAAGCTTTGAGTACCAGATGAAAACGTTTAGACTTTATTTGAAAGATTGAGTAGAACTCTGAAAGGTTTTGGAGTAGAGGAGACCAGATTCTTAAAACATCAACTTGGTTGCTTTGTGTGAAATTGATTGTGAGAGGGACAATGAAGGTGAGGAGACAAATCAAGTAGACAGCTACTGAAGTAAGTTTTATGATGGTTTGCAAGTCAAGGTGTTTACCAAAAGTTAACAGTATAAATAGGAGGCATTATACAAGTTCAAAAATAATAATAATGCATAAGGTAGAATTAAATATTACTCCAAGCCTTGAGATCTTGATTACTACAAGCTAGACTACCTGAATTTAAATTCCTATTCCACTATTTGCTAACTGGGGTCTTTGGGCAAGTTATATCTCTCCTTGTTGCAGTTTACTCATCTGTAAAATGGGGATAATAATAATAGCAGCTATATTATAGGTTATTGTGAGGATAAAATTAGTTAGTACAGGTAAAGCCCTTAAAGTGTTTCCTGGTCCATAGGAAGAGAAATAATGAGCACATTGTGATCTAATTCTATTTTGTTAGTCTTTAACATCACCAATGAACAAAGCCAACTTTGTGGTTAAAGAGAGGAAGCAACTTTCTACACTGTAGTATTATGGTGTAATTTGCAAGCTAACTTGTAAAATTCCACCCCAAAGCCTAGTCAGGACTGGGGAGATAGTAGCCAAAATGCTTGAGGGTATATTTTACACTGGTGTTCCAATATTTAGCCATTGCCATAATTACATGAGCCATATCCCTCAATCCTTGAGACATATTTAGTGACATCACTATTTTATTGATTATCAAATAAACTCAACAGAGCTATATGATTTATTTGATATCATACCTATTGAGAAGTAGCTATGAACCTGAGCTATTCCTAATCCAGAGGCCCACAAGGTTTATTTTCTGACTTTTAGCCCTCCATTCAGAGCTATAGAATTGTTGGGTAATTAGTATAAATCTACTTTATAGCCTGTAATCAGAAGATCTAGGGTCAAGTCCAGGCTCTATTTTCACTCAAATCCAATCAGATAAATCATAATTAGTTATTAATAGGATAAGGACTGCAGGACCAGCCTCTTGACTCCAGCATAGGGTTCTTTAAAGTATACATAATTTTTAATTGTGAGCATTCTTTTTCATTTTTCCTGTAGACAAATAAAAAACAACTTACAAGTAACACACATACACACACAATAAATCTGTATTTATCCACATCAATATTTACCCACATAAATGCAAGTAAAGAACTAATTTACTTCGTTTGCTTTCTCTTGCTTTTTTATGCCTTAAGGACTAAGCCCTCCACAACTTTGCATGCACATATTCAGACACATTACCTTGTTGGAGAGTTTGCTTTTCAAAATAAATTCAAGGAGGATGCTTAAGGTGGACAATTCGCAAGCAGAGCATTTATCTTGTCAAAAGAATCTAAATCACAGTGTAATTTTTGAGTAAGGAAAACAATCATGAGCATTGTGCTTCACATGATCCTGTGACCAAGTAAGAGTCAGAACATATATTCTGGGACTCCACTGCTATTCAGTCATGTCAATGGTCTGTAGCAAATTGGAAGAAGCAAACCGTTCAACCATGTCAGATTCCAGAGGCCTGTACAGACACAGTCTTGGAGCCTAGCAGCCTTTCTACCAATCTTTTACCACCTAGCCTTGCCTGTGTTCAAGACGGTAATTAGCATTGTCAGAAATGTTCTCAGCCAAGAGCAATGCATTCATCTGTCGCTTTAATTTATTGGGTTGGCCAAAAGGTTTGTTCTGTTTTTTCGTAAGATGGCTCTAGTAGCACTTAATTGTCTTTAATTTCATTCAAAACAATTTTGTTAGATTGTATGTGACAGCTGTCATATCAGCGTGCATTTAAAAAAGACATCAAAATCAGTGAATTTTTGTGTAGCCATTTTAATAATGAAGGTGGAAGAAAAGAGCAACATTTTTGGCATATTATGCTTTATTATTTCAAGAAAGGTAAAAACACAACTGAAACACAAAGAAAGATTTGTGCAGTGTATGGAGAAGATGCTGTGACTGATTGGACATGTCAAAAGTGGTTTGTGAAGTTTCACGCTAGAGATTTTTCACTGGACGATGCTCCACAGTCGGGTAGACCGATTGAAGTTGACGGCGATCAAACCTGACGTTAATTGAGAACAATCAATGTTATACCACATGGGAGATAGACAACATACTCAAAATATCCAAATCAAGTATTGAAAATCATTTGAACCAGCTTGGTTATTTTAATCACTTTGATATTTGGGTTCCACGCAAGTTAAGTGAAAAAAACCTTCTTGACCGTATTTCCGCATGAGATTCTCTACTTAAACGTAATGAAAACATTCCGTTTTTAAAACACATTGTGACGGATGATGAAAAGTCGATACTGTATAATAACATAGAAAGGAAAAGATCATGGGGCCAGCAAAATAAACCACCACCAGCCATACCAAAGGCCAGTCTTCATCCAGAGAATGTGATGTTGTGTATATAGTGGGATTGGAAGGGAGTCCTCTATTATTAGCTCCTTCTGGAAAACTAAGTGATTAATTCCAACAAGTACTGCTCCCAGTTAGGCCAACTGAAAGCAGCACTTGATGAAAAGCGTCCAGAATTAGTCAACAGAAAACACATAATCTTCCATCAGGATAATGAAAGACCGCATGTTTCTTTGATGACCAGCAAAACCTGTTACAGCTTGGCTGGGACGTTCTGATCCATCCACTTTATTCACCAGATGTTGCACCTTTGGATTTCCATTTATTTAGGTCATTACAAAATTCTCTTAATGGAAAAAATTTCAGTGCTCTGGAAGACTGTAAAAGGTACCCGGAACAGTTCTTTGCTCAAAAAGATAAAAAGTTTTGGGAAGATGGAATTATGAAGTTGCCTGAAAAATGGCAGAAGGTAGTGGAACAAAAGGGTGAATACGCTGTTCAATAAAGTTCTTGGTGAAAATGAAAAATGTGTCTTTTATTTTTACTTAAAAAACAAAGGCACTTTTTGGCCAACCCAATAACTTCCTTTGGGGCCTTTGCTGCCTGAATGACAAAGTTCTATTTTTATTATTTTTGACAGATTAGGTTTGAGATTTTGTTTCTCTGGGGAAATTCATACAAGTGTTTTAACTGTTTAGTTTATGTATTAAAATTGCCTTACACAGTGGGGGCAATGCCATTGAAAAATTTTTTTGTTTTGCTTTAAGAATCTAAACACTTAACCCATCCTTCGTCCCTCTCTTCCTCCCTCCTTCCCTTTCTCCCTCCCTCTCTTCCTCCTCCTTCTCTTCCTTCTTCTTCTTCTCTCTTCCGTCTCCCAATCTCTCTCTCCCTCTTTTGGAAACTTCAGAATGTTCTGTGGCAATGAGTTTAGATGGTAGCTGTTCTAATTACCCAGAATCAAAGATCTGAAATCCATTAAAGAAAATTTATTTTACTTTATTTAAGAAAAAACTTTTGCCAGCTCCACCCAATAACCTTATTTATTTATTTAAAGTGTATATGTTATTAACCCAGTTTGCAGAAAATAACTAAAATTTAAAAATTCACACTCACAGTGAACACATATACAATGAACATATTCCCCTAAAAGTATATTTATGGTGTTTATCCTTTTCTTTTGATGTAGAGAATAATTTCATATCAGCTTTATATGCAGCCCTTTGAAGTGCTTCCAACTGTATCAAAAAGACATAAAACATTATTTACATTTACAAGTATACAATTAATTTCAAAAGTGCAATTAAGCTAAATATATTAATTACATATAATTATATGCCATATCTACTATATATATAGATATATCTAGGTATATATCTACATATATTACTATTATTAAATGTCATATATACATATATTGATTTTTAAAATATGTATCATACATTTAAAAATATATTTATATATACTTATTACATATATATTGTATACATTACATATAAATATAATTGATCAAATGTTCCTAAAAATAAAATGTCTAGGAAAAATAATTATGATAATATCATAAATAATACTATGGGAGTTATTTGGGGAGAACAAACTAATACGCAATTTATAAAAATACAATCATTTATAAATAGACTAGGGACTAATTATCCCCATAATTCCAACAAGATATTTTAAATAATGTACATAATCACTAGCAAGTTCAATGTTATGCTAAATATTAGAAAACTTTTCTAGTAATTGCTTTATCATGCATGAGCTACCACCAACCTTGGGTCAGAAGACAGTAGACATATGTAAGATAGTATTGGCTGATAATTTGGGGATTTACACATAATTGAGCAATATTTACTTTAAAAAAGCTGGATACAAAAATCAGCTCAAGACTTCTCTTTATCAGAGGTTTTCAGTCTGGTCTCCCTGTGAGCATGGAACTTCCTTGGTGTAGGCTCAGAGGAGGCTTTGGGGCAGAAGGAATAAGTGGCAGCCCTTTTCAGTTTAAAGTAGAGCACCTTGAATTTGACCTGTTTTATACATTGTAATTTCATGTAAGATTTTATTGGAAATGTTGCTACTACCAAAATGGTGTTGAAAACCAGTGATCCAAATATTAACTATATTGACTTTTTCTTAAAAATCTCTAAATGCTTTGTATTTATGAGTACAATCTGAATACTTTATCGAGGTTAAAGGAGCCAACTTGTGTCCTCCAGTGCCTGCATTCTAAGCTCCCAGCAAATTGAACTAAAGTACCTGTATTTCCCTAGTGCTCTATTGAGATGAAATTCTTTTTCATCATTACTTTCTTTACTTGGACTGGTCTTATCTGTGACACTTCCTCTGGCTACCTCCTTCGCTTCCAAGTTTTCCTTTTTTATAATAAACACATCGAGAAGCAAGAAGGAACTACAATCCTGCAGCCTGTGGAACAAAAACCACATTCACAGAAAGATAGGCAAGATGAAAAGGCAGAGGGCTATGTACCAGATGAAGGAACAAGATAAAACCCCAGAAAAACAACTAAATGAAGCGGAGATAGGCAACCTTCCAGAAAAAGAATTCAGAATAGTGATAGTGAAGATGATCCAGGACCTCCTTCGGAAAAAGAATGGAGGCAAAGATTGAGAAGATGCAAAAATGTTTAGCAAAGACCTAGAAGAATTAAAGAACAAACAAACAGAGATGGACAATACAATAACTGAAATGAAAACTACACTAGAAGGAATCAATAGCAGAATAACTGAGGCAGAAGAATGGATAAGTGACCTGGAAGACAGAATGGCGGAATTCAGTGCTGTGGAACATAAAGAAAAAAGACTGAAAAGAAATGAAGACAGCCTAAGAGACCTCTGGGACAACATTAAATGCATCAACATTCACATTTTAGAGGTCCCAGAAGGAGACTAGAGAGAGAAAGGACCTGAGAAAATATTTGAAGAGATTATACTCAAAAACTATCCTAACACAGGAAAGGAAATAACTACCCAAGTCCAGGAAATTCAGAGTCCCATACAGGATAAACCCAAGGAGAAACACGCAAAGGCACATAATAATCAAACTGACAAAAATTAAAGATAAAGAAAAATTATTGAAAGCAGCAAGGGAAAAACGACAAATAACATACAAAGGAACTCCCATAAGGTTAACAGCTGATTTCTCAGAAGAAACTCTACAAGCCAGAATGTAGTGGCATGATACACTTAAAGTGATGAAAGGGAAGAAGCTACAACCAAGATTACTCTACCCAGCAAGGATCTCATTCAGATTCAATAGAGAAATCAAAAGCTTTACAGACAAGCAAAAGCTAAGAGAAAAAGCGCCACCAAACCAGCTGTACAACAAATGCTAAAGGAACTTCTCTAAGTGGGAAACACAAGAGAAGAAAAGAACCTACAAAAAGAAACCCAGAACAGTTAAGAAAATGGTCATAGGGACATACATATTGATAATTACCTTAAATGTGAATGGATTAAATGTTTAAGGTAATTATCTTAATTACCTTGTCTCTCCAACCAAAAGGCACAGGCTTGCTGAATGGATACAAAAACAAGACCCATCTATATATGCTGTCTACAAGAGACCCACTTCAGACCTAGGGACATACAGACTGAAAGTGAGGGGATGGAAAAAGATATTCCATGCAAATGGAAATCAAAAGAAAGCTGGAGTAACAATACTCATATCAGATAAAATAGACTTTAAAATAAAGAATGTTACAAGAGACAAGGAAGGACACTACATAATGATCAAGCGATCAATCCAAGAAGAAGATATAACAATTATAAATATATATGCACCCAACATAGGAGCACCTCAATATATAAGGCAACTACTAACAGCTATAAAAGAGGAAATCGACAGTAACACAATAATAGTGGGAGACTTTAACACCTCACTTACACCAATGGACAGATCATCCAAAATGAAAATAAATAAGAAAACAGAAGCTTTAAATGACACAACAGACCAGATGGATTTAATTGATATTTTTAGGACATTCCATCCAAAAACAGCAGATTACACTTTCTTCTCAAGTGCGCATGGAACATTCTCCAGGATAGATCACATCTTGGGTCACAAATCAAGCCACAGTAAATTTAAGAAAATTGAAATCATATCAAGCATCTTTTCTGACCACAACGCTATGAGATTAGAAATGAATTACAGGGAAAAAACGTAAAAAACACAAACACGTGGAGGCTAAAAAATACATCACTAAATAACCAAGAGATCACTGAAGAAATCAAAGAAGAAATAAAAAAATACCTAGAGACAAATGACAATGAAAACACAAAGAGCCAAAACCTTTGGGATGCAGCAAAAACACTTGTAAGAGGGAAGTTTATAGCTATACGAGCCTACCTCAAGAAACAAGAAAAATCTCAAATAATCAATCTAACATTACACCTAAAGGAACTAGAAAAAGAAGAACAAACAAAACCCAAAGTTAACAGAAGGAAAGAAATTATAAAGATCAGAGCAGAAATAAATGAAATAGAAACAAAGAAAACAGTAGCATATATCAATAAAACTAAAATCTGGTTCTTTGAGAAGATAAACAAAATTGATAAACCATTAGCCAGACTCATCAAGAAAAAGATGGAGAGGACTCAAATCAGTAACACAAGAAATGAAAACGGAGAAGTTACAACAGACACCACAGAAATACAAAGCATCCTAAGAGACTACTACAAGCAACTCTATGCCAATAAAATGGATAACCTGTAAGAAATGGACAAATTCTTAGAAAGGTATAACCTTCCAAGACTGAACCAGGAAGAAATAGAAAATATGAACAGACCAATCACAAGCACTGAAATTGAAACTGTGATTAAAAATCTTCCAACAAACAAAATTCCAGGACCAGATGGCTTCACAGGTGAATTCTATCAAACATTTAGAGAAGAGCTAACACCCATCCTTCTCAAACTCTGCCAAAAAATTGCAGAGGAAAGAACACTTCCAAAGTCATCCTATGAGGCGCCATCACCCTGATACCAAAACCAGACAAAGATACTACAAAAAAAGAAAATTACAGACCAATATCACTGATGAATATAGATGCATTAATTCTCAACAAAATACTAGCAAACAGAATCCAACAGCACATTAAAAGGATCATTCACCATGAACAAGTGGGATTTATCCCAGGGATGCAAGGATTCTTCAATATATGTAAATCAATCAATGTGATACACCATATTAACAAATTGAAGAAGAAAAACCATATGATCATCTCAATAGATGGAGAAAAAGCTTTTGACAAAATTCAACACCCGTCTATGATAAAACCTCTCCAGAAAGTGGGCATAGAGGGAACCTACCTCAACATAATAAAGGCCATATATGAGAAACACACAGCAAACCTCATTCTTAATGGTGAAAAACTGAAAGCATTTCCTCTAAGATCAGGAATAAGACAAGGATGTCCCCTCTGACCACTATTATTCAACAGTTTTGGAAGTCCTAGCCACGGCAATCAGAGAAGAAAAAGAAATAAAAGGAATACAAATTGGAAAAGAAGAAGTAAAACTGTCACTGTTTGCAGATGACATGGTACTATACATAGAGAATCCTAAAGATGCCACAAGAAAACTACTAGAGCTAATCAATGGATTTGGTAAAGTTGCAGGATAGAAAATGCACAGAAATCTCTTGCATTCCTACACACTAATGATGAAAAATCTGAAAGAGAAATTAAGGAAATACTCCCATTTACCACTGCAACAAAAAGAATAAAATACCTAGAAATAGACCTACCTAGGGAGACAAAAGACCTGTATGCAGAAAACTATAAGACACTGATGAAAGAAGTTAAAGATGATACCAACAGATGGAGAGATATACCGTGTTCTTGGATTGGAAGAATCAATATTGTGAAAATCACTATACTACCCAAAGCACTCTACAGATTCAATGCAATCCCTATCAAATTACCAATAGTGTTTATTACAGAACTAGAACAAAAAATCTTAAAATTTGTATGGAAACACAAAATACCCCGAATAGCCAAAGCAGTCTTGAGGGAAAAATAACAGAGCTGGAGGAATCAGACTCCCTGACTTCAGACTATACTACAAAGCTACAGTAATCAAGACAATATGGTACTGGCACAAAAACAGAAATATAGATTAATGGAACAGGATAGAAAGCCCAGAGATAAACCCACGCACCTGTGGTCAACTAATCTATGACAGAGGAGGCAAGAATATACAATGGAGAAAAGACAGTCTCTTCAATAAGTCGTGCTGGGAAAACTGGGCAGCTACATGTAAAAGAATGAAATTAGAACACTCCCTAACACCATATACAAAAATTTACTCAAAATGGATTAGAGACCTAAATGTAAGACCAGACACTATAAAACTCTTAGAGGAAAACATAGGAAGAACACTCTTTGACATAAATCACAGCAAGATCTTTTTTGATCCACCTCTTAGAGTAATGGAAATAAAAACAAAAATAAACAAATGGGACCTAATGAAACTTCAAAGCTTTTGCACAGCAAAGGAAACCATAAACAAGAAAAAAAGACAACCCTCAGTTGGGAGAAAATATTTGTAAATGAATCATCTGACAAAGGATTAATCTCCAAAATATATAAACAGCTCATGCAGCTGAATATTAAAAAAACAAACAACCCAAATCAAAAATGGGCTGACGACCGAAACAGACATTTCTCTAAAGAAGACATACAGATGGCCAAGAAGCACATGAAAAGCTGCTCAACATCACTAATTATTAGAGAAATGCAAATTAAAACTACAATGAGGTATCACCTCACACCAGTTAGAATGGGCATCATCAGAAAATCTACAAACAACAAATGCTTGAGAGGGTGTGGAGAAAAGGGAACCCTCCTGCACTGTTGGTGGGAATCTAAATTGATACAGCCACTATGGAGAATAGTATGGAGGTTCCTTAAAAAACTAAAAATAGAATTACCATATGATCCAGCAATCCCACTACTAGGCATATTCCCAGAGAAAACCATAATTCAAAAAGACACATGCACCCCAATGTTCATTGCAGCACTATTTACAATAGCCATGTCATGGAAGCAACCTAAATGCCCATCGACAGTCGAATGGATAAAGATGTGACACATATATACAATGGAATATTACTCAGCCATAAAAAGGAACCAAACTGAGTCATTTGTAGAGACATGGATGGGTCTAGAGACTGTCATACCGAGTGAAGTAAGTCAGAAAGAGAAAAACAAATATCGTATATTAACGCATATATGTGGAACCTAGAAAAATGGTACAGATGAACCAGTTTGCGGGGCAGAAATTGAGACATAGATGTAGAGAACAAAGGTATGGACACCAAGGGGGGAAAGTCGTGGGGTGGTGGGATGAATTGGGTGATTGGGATTGACATGTATACACTGATGTGTATAAAATTGATGACTAATAAGGACCTGCTGTATAAAAAAAAAATAAGATAAAATTAAATAAAAATAAACACATCATAGGAAACATAGCCTCTTCACAAACGTTTAGGTGTACAGTAGAGTGTTGGTAACTATAAGCACAATGTTGTATTGCAGAGGTCTAGAACGTTTGCATCTTGCATGATTGAAACTCTATATCTTTTGAACAGCAACTCTCCATGTCCTCTTCTCCTGAGACCCTGGCAACCACCATTCTACTCTCGCCTTCTAACCTGTATGAGTTCATCTACTTTAGATATCTCAGAGAAGTGGAATCATGCAGTAGTTGCTTTCCTGTAACTGGCTTATATCACTTATCACCATGTCCACAGGGAGGGTTTATTCATGTTGTAGTATATGACAGGATTACCTTCATTTTATGCCGAAATAAAATTCCTCCTCCAGTTTTTCTTAAGTCATGATTAACAAAGCACTTACACTTTTCTTATTACAGCTCCTAGTGTTTAAGTATTTGTTCAACTTTATTTTGTTTACCTATTTGCCTAACTTGCCCTCTTTCTAATTTTAAAGCTTATTCAGTTCTGTCTGTTAGTCCTAATATAGTTCTTAGCACACATTAGACAGTCAATAAATGGTGTCATATTAATGAGAATCTTAAGAACATTTTTGGAAGGGAATGTGAGAATAGGCCAGTTTTCTTTAGTCCCTGACAATGAAGTATTTAATGGACACCTACTGTGGCTTCAGCATTCACTAAAGGACAATTTATTAGACAGTTCATGACTGTAAACACCTCTATGGAGCAGAAAAGAAAGTGAAATACAAAGCAATGGGTGGAGCTAGAGTTAAGACTTGGGCTCCAGGTCCCAGATTAGCCAATGTTTTCCATCCTTGCTGCACATTAAGAATTGCCAGCAACATTCAAATACACTTGATAGTTCCCCATTCTAGACCAATATAAATAACAAGCTGGAAAAGGGGTGTGTTTGGTCTGAGCATCAGTTTTTTAAAAAGCTCTCCAGATATTTCTATTTTAAAGCAAGGGTGAGAACCACAGAAACAAAGTGTTGACCAGATACTCAACTTCCCCAAAGTACTCCATCCTTGCTTGGTGGCTAGAGCTGACTCCTTGATATAAGTGAAGGACTGGAGTGACATGCTTTGCTCCTAAAAAAATTATTTTAAAAGGCTACAACTAACCATTATTGGTATCAATGGCTTAAAAATAATTCTTAGGTGTAGGGAAGTGAGATAATACATACATAGCCAGTGACCAGAAATTGAAACACACTTTTCTCCAGCCTTGGAGTAAATATTGCATTATCAGTGATTCAATAATGGACAGAAATCCAAATAATCAATATAAGATTCATATTTCTGGGATGTTGGCCAAGACACTAGTGGAGGGCAACACAAGTTTGTTAGAATATAGGGAATGAATTCAGGTAGAGAGAAATCAAACAAATAAACAAAAGTACCTCCTGTCTAACCTAAGCTTACAAGTAAAATTGAAGAAACACATGATAAAATCTAATACTAACAAATATAAATGCATTAACAAGAAATATAGCTGCATATTAACAATCATAATTTCAAGTCACTATACGTAAGGTTAAAATAATAATATAGAAGATAAAATACTTCTAAGTAAGTTTAAAAATAATTTTCAAAGGGAATAAATTTAGAATAATACTCAACAAAAACAAAAAAAATATGTCTTTCAGACGTTGGTAACATAAGAACAAATTGCTATAATAAATAACCAAGTATAACATCTCAAAGTGAAAAAAAATTGTCATTTAGTTTAAAAATATTCTCAGTAGATATGATTGATTCCAGATTGAACACGTTGAAAAGACATTTAGTGAACTGATAAATTTACCGAGGAAATCATCCAGAAGCTAGCATAGAAGGATAAAATTAAATGGGAAATATGAAAGAAAGGTTTAGAGATCTGAAGAACAGGCAGATTGAAAGGCTCACCACTTGTTAAAAGTTCAGAAGAATAGAAGACAATGGAAAGTGGAGAACCATTATGTGAAGAGAATTTTATAGAAGGGAAGATCAGAATTTTGAAATTGAAAAGTCTATCAAATATCTATCAGGATAAAGGAAATAGCTCCATATCTGGACTCATAATAATAAAATATGTAACATTAAGAATAAAAAAAAGATATGAAAACTCTCAGGAATAAGAGCCTATAATTAAATTGAAAACAGACTTCTGATGGATAAAAATAAAGAAATATCCTCAAGTGCTAAGGTAACTCATCTGTCAGCCTAAAATTCTATAGTCAGCTAAACTATCTCTGAAGAAACTAAAAAAAAAGACATTTGCACACATACATAAGCTATGAGAATGTATCACATAAACCATCACAGAATAAATTACTAAAGAATTTATTTAAACAGAAAAAAGCACACTGAGAGGGAAAGTATGACGAAAAAGAAATGGCGTACATAAAACTGAAAACAAAAAAGTATATATTATATATATGTGTGTGCACATATATACATACACATAAAAATCATATACAAATTATGTATATGTAAAGCAATTATATACAAGTTTTGCATATACATATGTACACAATTATACACATAAATATTATATAATAATATACATCTTACTAAACTGTATTCTATAAGAATAGCATAATGTTGATACCAAACATACCAAAAGAAAACACTTAATCATACAAAAAATATAAAGATTAATATCAGTGAAAAAAATTCTAGTCATATATTAGAACCATATTGGGTTTATCTCAGCAATTAAAAAATCCATCTTATTAACATATTAAAAAGGAAATAAAAACATCTTGATATATGCAGAAAAAAGCATTTAATTAAGTTCAATTCTTATTTGCAATGAAAAAGGAATCCTCTATCAGACTAGAAATAGATAGGAACTTTATTAAGAAACCTCATGAAGAGGATATATGGAAATTCAATAGCAAATATACCTAATGGGAAAACTTTAGAGGACCTTTGGAAATTATCATAAAGAAATGATGGATGCCTACTACCACCTCCACTCTTCAACATTGTACTAGAGATAAAGATTTTGGAAATAAGATACTAGCTTGCTATGGTGAAGCAGCAGGACTCATGGGATATATGCAGAATGCAATTTCATTTTTGCTTCCCTCTGCCTGTACATTTATTCTGTTGTGTCAGTTCTCATTTTGCCAGTGTGTAAAAACTCAGATGGATCTATGATTTTTCTGTCACTTTTTGGAAATGCTACCACCCTTCTAAGTCACAAGTCAGTAATTTCAAGAGTCCTGTCCAAAATACACATCAATTTTAATCTCTATGCACAGATAACACTTCGGTTAGCTAGGGCTCGTTATAGGTATGCAGGTACTCTTGTAATCCATTCAGGAATAAGGATATAATTGATCTTTATCTCTTTTATGCTCTTATTATTTCTTCTCTTCCTTCATTTAGTTACCCAAAGTTTGTGATCCCACCAGTGTCTAAATGGGAGAAGAGAGAAGGTAATGGGGGTGTGAGGGTCACACCTGACTGGGAAAATTTATAGCTGGATTTGTGCTCTCTGGACCAGGCAGGTGTTTAAAATTGAGTCTTTCCCTTGAGGGAAGCTTCTATGGGTGCTTCAGAGGACATTATCTGCAGCATTCAACTTCATTCCTTGTGATAATGAGTAATGTGTTTACTGCTCTATCACTCCTCCCTTGGTTCTTCCTTGGTTTCATTTTCTTCTTTTCTTAAATTTTCAAATGGATCACTAATACCATTACAGTTGGTCCTTTGGGCAGCATAATAAATGATTCCTTTCAGGCTCTTTCTACTGCATGTGCCACTTCTATTTTGTGAAACACACCTATGTCCCCTGCCATGAGAAGTGTAGCTATTTCCCAGTGCACTAGAATCAGCCTTCTCTCTGTGTCTCTGTCTCTTCTTCCTGCCAGCTCAGATTCATTGCCATACATTTATACATTCACACCTTTAGATTCCTCAGGTCCATGTCAAACACTAACACACCACCTCCAGGGGCTGTATATCAAGTTCACTGAGCAGCCTCCATGAAGCTAGCCTCACTAAACTTGAGATAAGCATAATACAACCCATCCTTCTCCTTCAGAAAAGAAAAATACATAGGAGAATGCATTGAGTACAGACATCATCAGTCTGAAATTTCTCATGATAAAATAGATTCCTTTTTAAGAACCTACTTTTGATGAAGAAAAATGTAAAACACGGTTATTAGGCATGAGATAATGGTGAGGAATACATTTTAGTCTTTCCCACTCCTCATTTCGCCTTCTTCAAGGTACCCCTTAAATAAAGAACTACTTTGAGAAAGACAAATTAAAAGGACAAGACATCATTTATCAGGAAAGAGCATTTCTGCCTAATGGCCCCTTGAGTAAAGTGTTTCTTTAGGACATCACAGCTCACGTGAAGGCAGATTTAAAGGCCAGGGCATCAGTTAGAAATCCGCAGTCTTGCTGCCTAATCGCTCTTTGTACAGCTTCTTTTAGCAAGATAAAAGTACCATCAAAATGGAAAATAAGATTTGCCAAACAATTTCAGAACTTCCCTTAGGCTACAATGCTCCATACTGTCAGACACAGCGTTTCTGAGATCCCGGTAAAGCTGGGAAGGATTACATAATATTTTATATAGTTTGTTGCTATCTGCAATGCTGATTTAAAGAAACAGACATCAGCAATGAACAGTTTAGTACTGAAACATCTGCCCTGGCAATGATGTTTTAAAAGCAAAGTGACAAAATTGAAATATGAAAATTTCATTGTTAGGACAGAATGAACACTAAATATAAAAGAAAAAGTCAACATATAGAACTTAATAAAAATTAAAATATACTATTTTTGAAAATATACTGTTAAGGAAATAAATAAACCACAGACCGGGAGAAAATATTTGCCATGAATTTATTTGTCAAAGGACAAATAAATAAGATTCTACCTCAATAAAATTGAAAAATACACACACAACTATACCTTAGTTGAATGTATGTAATACTATTTGTACAAACTCAGATATAAGAATAATGTCAGTCTTGCAATACTACTCCTCTCAATGCCACCTAATAGCTGTGATAAAGCTAGCATGGTCACCTTCAAAATAAATGAACAGAACTTTAACAACTGATGACACAGTGTCAAGGAGACAAACAAAAATGTAATTGGAATCTCAGAAGAGAGAAAGAGAATGGCATAGAAAACATAATCAAAGAAATATTGACTGAAAATTTGGTAGATGTGATTAAAAAATCAGCAGACCCAAGAAGTTCAGTGAACTCCAACCAGACAGATGCATGGAAAGGCATACATAGGTACATTATTCATCAAAACCTGACCTCTTGATGACTGTTATATCTGCCTTTTTCACCAGTATACCTGAACAGTAGAAAAAAATATATACACAGTTAATCATGCTTATATCATTATAATTCATAGGATACAGATTTTAAAAGGTCATCATTGCAGCCCATGAATATCCAGTGAAGTTGGTGAATTTCCTAAGGAAGAGGGATTAGATAAAGAGAAATCTTAGACTTCTTTTTTAATTTAGAGCAAAGTATACAATATAGAATTACAAAATACACGAAGTTGAATGTTTAATAATTTAATAAAATTGTGTGTGTTTAGTAATTTTGTAATTCTTCTTATGTCTTGAAAGTAATGATTATTTTAAAAACATGAATCTAAAATTTTGTCTCAAGAAATATAACAATAAGTTTAGGCTTAGGTAAAATAGAAAAATATGGCATATATGACTTTCGTTCTTAATACACTGTCTTTAAACACGATTTTGCTAGTGATTTCTCTGCATGATTTATTTTCAGTGTAACATAGTCACAACATTTTTAGTGCTTTAAAAACAATACTATAATTTTGTTTTCTATCTCATGCAGAAAAATAGATTATTTACTAGTACAACAATAAAAGCACAAATATCATTTTGAGGTCTAAGTTTGAAATGTAAAAAGAGATGCTCAATTTAACTAAAATCACTCACCTAGAAGTTGTAGTATGAAAGCTGTGATCAGATTTGATAAGAAAATATAACATATATGACCAAGCAACCAAAAGCAATAACATTCAAGAACATTTAATGTACCAATACTAATTTTCCTTCTCAAGTAGTATTAGGGCTCACCTTCAGGGTGACTTACAATACTAAGCACAATATGAATAAAAACTATGATGTGTCCAGATGAAAATCTAATATGATCTCAGAAACTATTCAAAAATTTCCCAACAAGAAAAATTGAAAGCCAATAGAACAGGAACTCAAGGGTCAGTCTTAATGTGGCAAAAATACAAAGATGCAAAGGTGACTAGAAAGCAAATTCCCTAAGGGTTGTTGATACAGATAAACCAAGTCCATAGTTCAAGAAGAGGAAAAATCAAGAAAAGAATGTTTGTTATTTGAAAGCAAGTTAAAAAAAAAAAAACAGAGGGGAAGCAAAAGCATGGAGGTTAAACTCTCACTACTGCTTAAAAGAAGGAAGTCACAAGAGTACATCATCATCACTTGAATCACAGAAACTTGCCAGATAAGATACAAAATCTGAGATAAGAAAATCAAAGAGCTTAGGTTACAAAGAAACCTAAATTAACTATATTACAGAAAGTGACAAGCCCTATCTTGGAGAAAAGAGAACCATGGCTTCTTCCATCTTTGTCAGAGAGCTGTTAAGAAGAAAAACCTGTCATAAACAGAAATAAAGACAAATATCTAATGAATTTGTTATAGTTGTGTGTTGGTTAGCATGATGGATTAGTATCCTGAGCAGTATCATAGAAAAAAGTTTTTATCTACCTGACACATTTCTATCACAGGCCTTCCACATGCATGACATAGTATAATGAAGTGATGAAGACGGGATGCATAGTAAGACAGCTGACAGAATTCACTCTCAGGCAAAATGAATTTTCCTCCATGAGAATCAAAGTTCTTCTCAAGTTGGGATTCAGGACAGAAATAATCAGAGAAATATCACTGAGACACTCTGAGCCTACTCACTGAATTGCTACAACCTTTTGAAACGAAAGTAAGGAAGTAATTTCTTTAGGTGCAGAAAGTAATGGGTGGGACAGGAGAGTAGAAAGAAATTAGCAGAAGTTCAGAAAAACTGGTAGCCAAGCTAAAAGGCAGAGAGAAATCCTCCACAGTTTATAAAGTTGAGGGCTGAGTTGTTAATTGAAAAAGAAAAAGTCTCCAGAATATTGTTCATGTTTATATCTCAAGATGTAATAAAATGTCACAATTCTGTCTTCAGAATATTTGAACTTAATAATGAAATTAATCCAAACTAAATATGCCAAAAAGCTGACTCATCTCAACTAGAGACTAGATTGACTTAGCACTCCAAACTTGCAGCCTTGAAGAGAAGACATGCTTTTAGTGGGGATATATATTATTTACTGCAGTCTCTACAGTTTTCCCATAATGTCTAGCATACAATAAAACATTTACATTTAATGAAGCATGAAAATAGGATCCATGGTCAAGAAAGAAGAAAATTAGTGGAGGCAGACCCAGAATTGATACAGATATCCTAATTATCAGAGAGGGGCTTTAAAGTAACTGATAAAAATATTAAAGGATATGTTATAAAAATGGAAAATCTTAATGAACTTATAAAACATATTCAGCAGAGAGACAGAAGTTTAAAATAGAACAAAATTGAAATGCTAAAGAAAAAATGATATAAAAATCAAGATCTCACTTGAAGTGCTCAATAAAAGACTGGATCCAACATGAGAAAAGATGAATACACCAGAAGGAAAACTGATATAAGAAGAGAAGAAAAAAGTGAAAAATGAGCAGAGACTTCAATGCCTATGGGACAATATCAAATACCCAAATACAGTCGTAGCTGGATTTTCAAAAAGAGGAGAAAAAGAACAAATGGGACAGAAGAAATATTTAAAGAGATTAAGGCTGGGCAGGGGGTGCACACCTTGGCACATTATAGTCAATCTGCTGAAACCAAAGAGAAAGAACACTTATTAAAAGCAGAGAAAGAGAGGGAAGGAGGAGGGAAAAACAGAAAGAGGGAGAGGGGAAGAGAGAGAGACTGATTTAGAGCAGATACATTATAGACAACATAAGGTGAGAATGATGAGAAGGATGAGAATGATGGCTGATTTCTCATCTGAACCAGTGGAAGCCAGATATTATTGAAAGATAGACTTAATGTGCTGAAAGAAAGAATAGTCAACCTAGAATTCTATATACAGAAAAAATATCCTTCACAAATGAAGGCAAAGTAAAAACATTTTCAGACAGTCAATTCTTTAGAGAAGTTATGTGCAGCAGACTTCACTACAAGAAATTCCAAAACAAATTCTTCAAGCTAAAGGCATATGAGGAAGACCAATAACTTCAAAGATGCATGAAAAGCAATAGAGAGTTTTTTTTAGATATAAAGCTACAAAGATCATAGCAGTGTAGTATTTTTTTTAAATGTTGACAAGTAGATAAATGGAATTCCAGTCTCTGCAGTTTTTTTCCATAATGTCTAGCATATATTAAAAAAATTGTAAGACATTTAATGAAGCATGAAAATAGGACCCATGATCAAGAAAGAAGAAAGTTAGTGGGAGCAGACCCAGAATTGATATAGATGTTTTAGGTATCTGTATTGATAAATTCAGATATACACTTATCCTTACACTGTCAATTGATTTTGAAGTATGAGTCAAGTTAATTCAATAGAAAGTGTTTTTTTTTAACAATTGGTGTTGGAAAAATTCAATATTTATATGTAAAAAATGAATAAATATAACTTTACCTATATCACTTCACATATAAAATGGATGAATCATAGTCCTAAATATAATATAGCAAGAAACAAAGTCTAAAAAAATATATAAGGAGGCTACCTTAGTGACTTTGCAATAAGGAAAGATTTCTTAGAACCAATAACTTTAAACATAGAAATATATATATTTTGACTTCAAAGAAAAGACAAAATGAGTAAAAAAGTTATAGAGTAGAAAAATATTCATAACAGGTGAATACACAGCTCACACAATTCAGAATACAAACCAATTCATATCCAAAATATTTCAGGGACAATCAACACATAGTAAGAAGCTAAAAAATATTATAAACATGGGCAAAAGATGCTCAATTTATTTGTCATCAGAAAATTCATTTTGCAACTACAATGTGTTACCAAGTCACATACAATAGAATGGTTAAAATGAAAAAGATTGACATCAAGCATTGGTGAAACGTGAAGCAATTAAAACACCTACACATTGCTAGTGGACATGTAAAATGATATGATTACTTTTTACAACTATTTTTCAGTTTCCCCCAAAGCTAAGTAAATATTAACCTCTGAGACAGGCTTTCAACTCCTGTCTATTTTAGTTATGTCCAAAAAACCAGACAAAGAAACAAAAATGACTTGTATAGAAATGTTTAAAGCAGATTTACTCATAAACCAAACACCGAAATAACCCAAATATCCATCAACCATCCAGGTGAATGTAAAAACAAATTGTGGTATGCTTTAGCCATGGAATACTACTACATCAATAAAAATTTAACAGAAATGAATACACACAGTGATATGTATTATCACAAAAAGATTATGTTGAATAAAGAAGCCAGACACAAAAGAGTACATATTATATTTTTTGGTTTACATGAATTTTTTGAACAGGGAAAACAGACTAATAAATGGGAACAGAAATCAGAATTTTTTTGGCCCTATGTGGAGTAGGAATTTGCTAGAGGGGAACTGAAGGGGGTCATTCTGAGGTGAGGGAAATATTCAGCCTTGAACAGGGTAGTGGATGTCTGGAGGTATGCATGTATCAAAACTCACTGAATTGTACAGTTTAATCTGTGAGCATTTCAGTATATATAAATTTTACCTCAGAGGGAAAACATATGAGGAGATTTAGAGTAACTACAATAATACTGCTGAAGAGAGTTTAATGGCTCTTTTGGCATAAAGTCAGCTCTAGGCATACTCCAATCTCACCATCCCACATCTTGATTGCTGTATTTAATTTTAGACACCAAATTTATAATGTATACCAACATGTGAATTTATAGAGGATTATAGAGGAGGAAGATGGTTCTTAAACTATCATTATGGAAGAAAAGAAGAAATAAGTGAAAATGCTTAGCATGGAAAATAGAATATACCTTGGTAAAGGCCTAGTAAATGTTTCCAAACAATTGAAAAATAGTCACATGAAGGAGGAACTAGATTTGTTATGTATGAGACTGAGAGATGCAGCCATAAATTGATGGAACTCAAGGGTGACAAGTTTTTACTTTTTATCCATGCAATCATGAAATCAATCTGAATATAATTTTTTGTAATAGAATGAAGATGGCATATCTTTTTGTTTCTGGTTGTATTCAAGGAAAAGAAGCAGCATTATTATTATTATTTTTAGCTGCACCAAAGGCAAAGGTGTATCCTAGCTTCATTACAGGACCTGGCTTCAGAGTCAAAATAAAAACACAAAAGTCCCATAAATTTAGTAACAATACCCCCCACCCCCACCAAAAAATGGAAACCTAAAAGGGCAGAGAAAAAGCTCCTAGGCCAGGGGCCTAGGAAGCCCAGCTCATGGCACCAGGACTGGCTGCAGCCTCCCCTCCAGCCAATGCTGGAAGGTTGGGAGGGTGGGGTTCTGACTTGTCTTTGAGAGCACTAGGAAGCCATTGAAATGATAGAAGCAGCATAATGAACATAATAGATTTTGCATTTTAAGGCTATGCCATTTACTCAAGTGAGATAGTTTGTTAATTTGAACTATATGGTGGTAGAGGAGATTAAAAAATGGACAAATTAAAGATATTTATTAGGTAATATAAAGAGAAAATCCTCCATTTGATTATAGGAGTGAAGGAAAGGATCAAGTCAAGAATCACTCCTAGATTTTTGGCTTGCGATATTGGGTGGAAAGGTAAGATTGGCTGTAACATTTCAAAATATAGATCTGTTTACAAGTTTAATGTTATATTATTTATGAAACAAAAATATATTCATATATGTCTCCAGATTTTATGGTGACTATCTATATATGTTATACATTAAATGAACCAACATTTAAAAAAATTTATTTTGTTGAGAGAATCTTCATGTCTCACCTGTGTACAGAGCATATCAAATAAATTGTTGGAACACTTCACTTCAAAAAGTTGTACCCTTAAAGTGGTTCAGGAAAACCTCAACTATAAAAAGTTTCACCAATTGCAAAAGCAAAGAAAGACAAAGTAAGTATCTTTGGTTTCAAGAATTGATTTTGATATCTGCAGTAGTTTTCGTTCAAGGGCTCAAAAAAATGTGTATAGGGAACAACTATAACTCATTGATTTCTTACAGTCCATTGTAAGATAGATCACAAAAGTATGTATTATTGCTTTTAATTAGATGGACTTGTAAAAACAGTGTCGCAGAAAAATAGTGTAATACAATATTTTGGATAAAAATTTAGAAATCTTGGCTTTGGATACTGCTTTGTCTGAAAATAGTTACAAGATGTTGGTCAAATCTCACAATTCTTGGTCTTTTTTCTGCACTTATAAAAGTAGATAATTAGGCTAAATTAATTCTGACACATGTCCTGAATTCCCAATCCTATGATTATAAAAGACTGTAACTTCTGATCATATGATTTAGGATAATTTTCAATATGATGGCATGATAACAGCAGCTGGTCTTTTGGGCGATGAGTGCAATTAATCCCTTTGGACAGAAGTAATAGCTGGAAGTGGCTCTGGGACTCCTTCACTAACATGCACATAGACACATTCTGGCTTGTAGATTTGTCTATTCTAGTTTTCCAAAGCTAATGGCAGTTGGTCCGTATTCTAGAGTTTGCCACCAACTCTGCTATATCTTCAGCCAGAAGTTTCATAAACTTGTGTGTACTTCACATGTGTAATCAAGCTAGTTACATAGTGTGAATATTAAATAAGAGACACTGTAATAAGTTTATTCCATGCAGTAATTTATATTGCATCATAAATTTGAGGGGTATCTTAATTTTCAGATATAGTTTTTATTTTCAAATTCAAATTCACTCACTCACTTATTTACTTATCTACTTATCCATTCTATACACATTCATTGAGTGCTTGCTGTGTACCAGGAAAGATTCTAGACACTGTAGGACAGAAGAGAACAAAAGAGAACAAAAAAATATTCATGGAACTTACGTGATAATGAAAAGAGAAAGGAACTGTCAAAATAAGTGCACATATATGTATGTTTATATTTGTATGTGTCTATATGTTTATACATATCAGATATCTCTGGGATAAAATAGAGCAGTGAAAATGTCCTTCTTTTCCCACTAAAGGATTCATTCTGCTTTAGATTTAACCAGAAAGTTAAAGATGAGAAACTCATATGGCATATTGCTTGAAAAGAGTGAGCCAATTAATTTATAAAATATCTTTACATTTTAAAATTACATAGCTTACCTGACATTCTGAAATGAGCCTAGACACACATTCACAAATTCCAGTATTATTTACCATATAGAACTTACACAGACCAAGTACTATCTATTAATAGGATTCAACATATAAGAATTCTCTTGCTAATAAATAGCCAGGAGGTCTGTTGATAGCATGTTTGCGTTTGTTCTGTTTTAGCTGAGATGTCCCCACTAAAGATACAGAGTAGATTTCAGGATGCTGCCATCTCCTTCCAAGCATACCTAATAATTTTTGATTGCTTGTATGTTACTTGTACTCGAGTTGATGCTATCTTTTTGGAAAAATGAGTTTGCTACTTCTTCCACTGCTAAGCTGATTCAGTGATGACTGATCACCTAACTTAATTAGGGATGTGATGTGCTGAGACTGGGTTTCATCTTTGATGAGGCTTACTTTACCTCTAGGTTACCACTTGCCTTCCAGGGTTTTCACCTGAAATCTTGATATATTCTTTGTGATCCCTTCCTCTGACAGGCTTAGATCTCTTTTCTTTATTTCCCCATGCTTCTGAAATCTTCACTCTATTTTCCCAACATTGTATGCATGCGTTTTCACTCTGACTCCATGTAATTCCAAAATAAGGGAAATGCCCTGAGTGCCAAAGTGACCATATGCTTAAAGCTCCTTGTCTCCACCAAAAGCTCTGCTGAATATTTGGTCCCTGAGACAACTGATCTTTCTTACAAATGTACTTACTGTTCTTGTTATGTTTGAGTCTTTTGCTCATTACCTCATCCTACCTCTAAGTAGAAGTTCTAATTTGCTTGATTATCAAATGAGGCAACATTCTTCATTATTTAAAAGTTTGCAAGAATTCTAAAAATACTGTGTATAAAGAATGTAGTTTTTAAATGTAGTTTCTAAACCTTTATAAGAAATCACTATCTATTTTGTAAACACTGATAGTAAGCCATATTTCTATAGAAATTAATTTTACATCGAAAAATTTATGTTGATGTAGTACTTCAGTGTAACACTATGAGTGTTAACTGATCATCTAAGATTTCTCAATTGTTTTCACTACTACAGAGCAGGCAGGAATGGAACAGATAGTTGGTCTCCAATGGGTCTACAATTTGAAGAAGTAGGAAAAAGGTTGAGCATAGTTTGGTAATTGCTTTGTTTTAGATCAGTTGGGACATTTGGAGATATGCATCTCATTATCAGGAGAGAGAAAACAGGAATAAAGAGAGAGATTTGGTGGCCTTATTCTTAGAGGTGATAGATTAAACTTTTAAAACTAAAGAGATAACCCAAAAGGAAATGCAGCATTTAAAGAGAAAGATCTGGAGGTAGAAGCTTAAGATACCTTTTATATTAAATAATAATGACACTATTTGTTAAATATTTCACTCCTTCAAGTTATTCTGGAAGATCTGTTTAACAAATATTGAAATCACAGACTCTAAGTTCTTTTAATTGAGACTCTATTCAATCTGTATGTTACTTGTCTATTATATCATTTTACTTATTATGGCTCTGAAACATATCTTAGTCACTATTAGGGTACAGTTAGGAATAATTAGCATACAATATTAAATTATACACTCAGAATGTATTATAGTCCCATTTAATCACACACACACATCTTGCATATGTTTTGTTAGAATGGTTTTAAAATTTATATTTTGTACTTTTGTGAATTACTTCTACTTCCATTTATATTTCTGACTGCTTGTTATAGGAAAATGTTCTACTAATTGTTTTTACATATATTTGCCTTGACTTTAGTTGACTATTCCTATTATTTTTGGTTGATTTTTTTTTTAGGGTTTTCAAAGCGTGTAATTATGTCATCTCCAGATGGTCAAAATTTTATCTTCATTCTATTCATTGTTAAAACTCTTATTTCTGTTTCAAGTCCTACTGGATTGATTAAAAACAAAATTACATAATCATATAGCAGCAGGCATTTTTATGGTTCTTATGATTTCAGTAGAAATACTTTCATTGTTTAACCATTAAAAGTATTTTGCTTTATGACTTGAGCCTTAATCTTTCTAATGCTTTAAAGTTTATACTATGCCTTAAGATTTCCAGGTGTGTGTGTGTGTGTGTGTGTGTGTGTGTGTGTGTGTGTATGTGTTTTCAATTATGAATGGGTATTGAATTTGAATTTTTTTTAATGTTCTTTAGAATCATGATAATCATATGATTTTTTTCCTTCTTTGTATATCAGTTAACACAATGATATGCACTATTTGCATATTGTTTAGGTCTACCTGAGATAACCAGTAAAATATGCTTCTAAGCTTTTCTTCTCCTGGAAAATGTTCTGACAGGTTCCATAATGGAATTGACCCATTATGGCTAAATTCCAGAGGATTTCAGAAAGAAGGAGCTAGCTTCTTGTGGGTGGAGGTCAGATATATTCTCTCTCTTTTTTTTTTTTTTGGTGGTACATGGGCCTCTCACTGTTGCGGCCTCTCCCACTGCGGAGCACAGGCTCCAGACGCGCAGGCTCAGCCGCCATGGCTCACAGGCCCAGCTGCTCTGCAGCATGTGGGATCCTCCCGGACCAGGGCATGAACCTGTGTCCCCTGCATCGGCAGGCGGACTCTCAACCACTGCGCCACCAGGGAAGCCCCTATTCTCTTTTAACTTAAGTGTATTAGTTCAGATTCAGTCAGAAAATACACAGGCTCTAGATTTAAGGACAATGAGCCCACCAAAAGATAAGAAATAGCAAAAAATTTTCATCTCTAAGGCTAGAGGGGAAAGAGTAAATTATGTAACTAGATCCCAGGAGCTGCTGTCAACAGGTGGAAGCTAGAAATGTATTAGCTTCTCTTGGTTGGAGCTGAGATCACCGAAGGTAAAAGCTGTCTAGTGGAGATTCTGCTGCTCTAAGAGAAAGAAAAGAAGGAAAATATACCATCTTTCCCCACCTCCTAACTTTGTATTCTGCTAGAGACTCTCATTGACTGAAACTTCTTAAAAGCCAGTAGGCAAGAGATGATGGGAAATATACTTTTCTGCAATATAGAGCAGGACAGGAAAGGGCTGAGAATGGATCTGAGAGCAAATAGGAAGATAACCAGAAAACCATGTGGATAAATGATACCATCTTTTATTTGATGGGAGGGGAAATTTAGGAACAGCTACAGAAGAATAACTGTCACAATCAAAAGGGTTCAAAAATTCATCTGTCAGTGCACAGTTCTAACTTTTACTTCAAATTAAGTATTACCTTGTTTGAGATTACAGAAAACGGTATCATACCTCTAATTATATATGAGTTTATGATGCTAAACAACTAATTGTGCATTCATTTTATTTAATGATGTTAAACCACTAATTGTGTATTCATTTTATTTAATGTAATAATAGAATTGTCTAAAGTACTTGTATAATTTGTTTCTTCTCTCAGTAGCGAGAAATGTCAAGCAATATCAATTTGAAATCAGGCACTTGAAATTATGGGATAAATTAATTGGCATTAGAAGTTTGATTTCCTACCCCCAAATGAACATATTATTTGAGCAATTTAAAACTCAATTGAAATTGTTTTGAGAAGTCAGGCTTGCAACCTATTATGGTCTCCCAGAAGCCTTACTTATAGTTTTAGAGATGCCACAGGGGCAACTGGAAAAGATAAGTTTACTTCTCCTGAGCCAGTATCAATAGCATGGGACCTCAAGATGCTTGTCACAGAGGGAGGTCAGTGACTCCTGTAATGGGTCACTCTGACATGCTGAGTGACACTGAGGCTGTTTTTTAAGTCTTAAACTAGTTTGAATGTAGCCTTCATAGCTTTAATTGATAAATTGATATGTACAATTAAAACACTCTTTTGACCATATAGAAAGAGAAAAACGCTTAATATAAACCTGTTTGTTTTTTTCTTTAAAGTTTACTAACAACAGTGATTGAAAATCAACTCTGTAACATGTGAAGTGCCTCATTAACACCACCCCCCCAAAAAAAGAAAGCAAAAAAATCCTCCATTTGTCAGAAATATGTATATAATGATTAAAAATGAGAAGCGACTCTATTGGATTTCATTTGGCAGAAATGATACCTATAGTTATCAAAAGTGTCTTTTCATAGGGAAGGGGCACAACATACAAAGAAAATCAATTCTAGTATGTGTAATAACCAGTGTTTCTATCCAGAGCTATCTTCATATACAAGTAGAGTTGTCAACTGTCTATGGCCCTAATTTGAAGCATTTCCTAGGAATATCTTGACTATTGGAAGATTTGATTTCATTAATCTAGATTTAAACATTCTCATAGCATATGCTTTTTTTTTTTAAGTGGGAAAAGAAAGGAAGAAAATCAATTAGTACTTCCACCTGAGTTTTCTGATATTTATAATACATGTTTATTGAACATATATTTCTATGAGACCATTTTCTAAATTGTTTTGGGTGTTATTTAATCATCAGAAAACCTTTATGAAGACAAATACTGTATGCTAACACATATATATGGAATTTAAGAAAAAAAATGTCATGAAGAACCTAGGGGTAAGGCAGGAATAAAGATGCAGACCTACTAGAGAACGGACTTGAGGTTATGGGGAGGGGGAAGGGTGAGCTGTGACAGGGCGAGAGAGAGGCATGGACATATACACACTAACAAACGTAGTAAGGTAGATAGCTAGTGGGAAGCAGCCGCATGGCACAGGGATATTGGCTCGGTGCTTTGTGACAGCCTGGAGGGGTGGGATAGGGAGGGTGGGAGGGAGGGAGACGCAAGAGGGAAGACATATGGGAACATATGTATATGTAGAACTGATTCACTTTGTTATAAAGCAGAAACTAACACACCATTGTAAAGCAATTATACCCCAATAAAGATGTTAAAAAAAAAGTATATGCTCAAGAATTAAAAAAAAAAAAAACTTTATGAAGGAATGAAGTAGTTACATATACCACTGCAATCTACTGATGATTACAGAGTTCAATTAGTTTACCCATTGTCATACTTCCAAGAAATGGTGGAGTATATATTCAAACCCAATCTGTCTGAGTTCAGGACATAATGATTTAAACATATAAAAAGAATTCTTCAAATAATTCTGCATTTGTAAGGGAAGGGAGGATTAACAATACTCAATAACTTATAGAATGAAAATCCAGCTATTTATTGGAAGAATTAGAGTTGAAATCTAGATTTTTCTCCATACTATGCCATTCCACTCTTTGAAATTGTAACAGACAAAATACTCAACATCTTAGTGTATAGGAAACAGAAAGTTTAAATACAGAAGCCTCTGAAAGGAGAGGGACTGATAAGTCTGTAAGGATCCAAATAAACACATTCTGCATCTTCAAAGATAACTCTGATTTCACATATTTGTGAATGTTTAATTCTAACTGAAGCGAACTTCCATTCCTCAAAACTCTGAAAACCAAATCTGAATTTCTCAATGTACTTAGATCAACCTACTTAATTTACACTATTTCTTAGCCTTGAAGTTGAAATACCAAAGGGTAAACATACTACATACAATAGTATCATCATTAGCAGCAGCAGCAGCAGCAGCAAAGTAACATATTGAATAGTTGCTCTGGGACAGGCGCTTTCTTACTGCTTATAAGCATGAGTTTATTTAATATGTGATGCAATATAGTAACAAATTATTCCCATTGTGTAGGTGAGGAAACAAGCTGAAACTTGCTAATTAACATTTCCAAGATCACACAGCTAGAAAGTGCTAGAGCTGGCATCTGAATGTATATTGTCGAACTACAGTGTTCACACTCAACTGTTAAGTAATGATTGTGCTAATCTAGTTAACAAAAGTTCAATACATGATTACATATAATTAGTTTATTAAATATCCTAGGATATATGAAATAAACAACCAGAAATATTTTAGTGATATATATAGAGAGAGAATAATACAACTGTGTAAAGTGGAATGAGGACTCTTAGATGATATAATGATGATAATTGTTTCTCCACTACTCGGTGACTAATACTCATAAATTGTAAACTAGTGCAAAATCTGGTTGAATATTTCCATAACTACAACAAAGATTTTGCAAAAGTTTCACCGTTGTGTGCTTTACACAAGAGTATTTTCCTCTGAGAAGTAAAAGGCTGTTTGTATGACTTATGTAATTGTCACTTGAAAGTGTTTTTTTCTTTCCTGAGCCCTCTGCTGTTAACCTCCTTTTAAAAGAAAATAATAAACATAAGAAGTCATTCTCCAGTCATTGAGGGGTTTTGGATAAGTACTTCTATAATATTTCAAGATGGCAAAATGCCTTTAAAAATTGACACGATGTATATCTAACCCATCAACAGTAAAACCAGGGATAGAGTATATTGCTGTACAGTGAAACTCATTTTTTTGATCCAATTATCTGCACTTCCCATGACCGTTATACCTGTCAACCATGTTCATACAAAATTGCTGAAGGTCAATGCCTCTAATATTAAGTTCTATCATACAGAGCTTGAGTTAAATGACTTCAGAAGAAGCTGACAGATCGTGAATAAGAATAGGTTGTCATTTTGCCAATAAAAGTTGGTATAGACGACTAAACTAATGTCACTATTCACTACTGAGTTAAGGTCAGGCTCTAATGACTCTCCCCATGACAGTCAAAAAGGCCTTTTGGCATAAGATATCACACATATTAATCTAACTCAAGGGGACTGAACACAATGGATATGTTTCCAGTGCATAACAACAACCCTCAAGTAATGATGGAAATACTTGCAGGTTGACAAGTGTCACACTGAGCAGGAAAATAATAATTCTACATAGGTTTCTCTTTTTCTTTATCATAAAGGCTATTGTTGTATTTTATTAAGTGTGAGCTTCTACCATGATTATTATCATTAGTCTTTGAAAAGGCATTTGCACAGGCCACCTTTGAAGGCCCCTAGTCATTTTCCCTCATCTTATTAAACCTATGGTCCAGATAGCAAGCTGTTGTTCTCTGCCCCACCAGGGCAAATGTTGTAGTCAATTCAATTGTTTCTAACAGGTTTTAAACATCCTGGGTAGTATTTGTGTTAAAACACATAAAATGGAGCTCACAGCTTAAGCTTTTCTATGTTCTGTTTGAAAGGAGGGCCTGGGACAGACAGTCCAGATTGGACTGTGCCAAGTTATCTAACTCATGGTGAACCTCAGAGTAGGAAAAAAAAGTCTCCTTTTTGGTGATAGGAGTAATCAAATCGAGAAAGTAAGTTCATCCTCAGAAGGATCATCTCCAAAATATTTTCTTAGGTAATATATCTTCTTGGGTATAAAGTTATCTAGGGCTATGATTTCTATCTTGGATCCTGGCCAAGGCAATAGGATAAACTGAGAGGAAGTAGAAAGGAAAAAAAATAAAGGCACGTAAATTTGATCTATTTTTGTGGTTCTCTGCCTTAATAGGCATTCCTTTTTGAACAGGAGATTTGTAGATGAGAAAAATTGAGATCCACTCTCCTTTTCCTAACTTCTGCCATACTTCCACACTGCTGATATGCAAAACCTATCTGACAAACACATCACAGTTCCTGGAAGATGAATTAGAAATTACATGTTCCTATATTGAAGGCATGCAGTAATTTATCCTTAACTTCTACAGCTTATTTAACCAAATGCTTTTGCTCTAAATCAAATTCAATACTGTGGATGTCATAAAGGTGTATAAATATTCCACAGCCACTAATGGTCCTCTGAAATAAGCATATTCTATCATCACTCGAGACCTCAGTCATATAGTATATTTTGCGATACTTTCGAAGTTAAATATTTGAGACGATCTAACTTCTTCACACTCACAGTACATGTTATCATTTCTTTTATTCATTTTTTGTTACTGTTGAAGAAATGTCTGTGTTAGTTAGATAATATGGCAGGGATTTATAACTCTTGCCACACGTTTAGTTTCTGTCTACATAGTATATGGACAGTCAGTAAAGGCAGTCTCGAAAATTCATTTATAAGTTGGTTGTCTAGAAGTTAATTTTCCCATATAATCAATGTAACAAATTTTGGTTCTCCAGTTGGATTTTACTAATGTAAATTATATATCCTGTGATCAGTGACATTAAAATGTACAAGAGAATGAAAAAGGGGAGAGATCCACTCTGCCTTGAATAAACACAAAATAGAATTTTGAAAACAGAGAACTGTGATTATGGTAATTCATTCTGTTCCTTTAAGGACTTTACCCTCACCTCTTCAAACCCATTTTCCCAGACCCGTACATACTACTATACTGCCACAGCCTGCCCTATATTAACCCCATTCTTTTGCATTATGCTTCCCTCTCCAATTTGAAATCTCTATCCTCCTCAATCAGGACATTTTGTCTTTTTAAGAAGAATAATTCAGCAAAGGGATGAAAGAAGTCAAATTCACTTCAGTTAGGCTGTGAAGGATGCATAGATTTAAACTACTTTAAAGAAGATACTGTACTCTCTCATTCTTTTATTGTCTTCTACTTAGGATAGTACTTAGATAGTACTTAGCATATATTCATTTTTTAATACATAAAAATATTTATACTATAATAAAATGCATTAATCTCAAATAATATCTATTATCTAATAACAATGATGTTTTTATAGATTCCTGCCTTAAACTGGTTTCTCATTTTTAAAGAAGTTGGCTTATTTAAGTTAAGGGGACTATCATATATTGAGCACCTCATATGCCCTAGGCACATTAGATGTTTCATATAAATTTTCCCAGATTAAAGTAAAATCTATGGAGTAAATATAATTCTAGCTTTTAGATTAGGAAACTAAGGCTTTGTGAGTTTAAGGAATTACGCCAAGAGGGTCACTATTAGATTTGGCATTCCAACCTAGTTCTGTCTGACTTCAAATCCTATACTCTTTCTGTTAAAAGAAGTTGAAAAAGGAAATTGTGTTAATAGCTAAAATTATGGTAAATGTAGCAAAATGAAAATAAAGATTTCAGAAAATGTAGAAGAGTGTTGTTGATGGGTTTTTTTGTTTGTTTGTGGTGGGACCATTCAAGACTTAAAACTTACTTGAGAGTCTGCCCCTAGGTTTATAGCTCCTTTATTTTCTTCCTTTCTATCTAAAGTCTTATATTTTCCAAAAGAACTATGCTCTCTGAGGACAGGCACTGGTGCTGTGCATTTCTCTACCTCCATATCAAATTCCACGGCTAACTTCTAAGACTCAATAACTATTTTTTAAACGGATGAATGAATAAATATTTTTCAAATCATCAAATAGGAAGACTCCTATTTCTTAACTTGAAAAAAATAAAACTTTTATTGATATAATTTTTCTCTTAGGACATGCAGTAGTTTATATTTTTATGTCTTTCCATGTACTGCCCTAAAATATTTCCTTCGTTTCACTTAGATACTTACAAATGGTAGTTAGCACTTTACATATGTGATAAAACTATGGCTTTTGATAATAAAAAAAAATTACCAACCTAATTTTCTATGTTCTATGAATAAAAAATGTAAATTGCTCACAGGCAGTTTCTTTGTAGAAGAGGAATAGTAGAAATTTAAGCAATTTCCTGTTATTTGCATCAAGCCAGGCAGCTAATCTGAATCTTTCATACACTTTTTGTATTAACAGAAAAAGAAAGGCTCTTGCCAGAAATTATCCTGACGGTTGACTCTGAAAACACAGGTTGGGATTTGGCTTCCTGGTTCTGAATCATATGCAGGAATTAAACACTTCATTTATCCTCTTCCCAGGAGATCATCGAAATGAGGTAAGTCAGCATTACTCTATGGTATGGCTTTTCAGACAAGTTGGAAAGAATATACTAACACCATTTGATTCCCTTCTGATTTGGTTCTTAAATGTTCAAGGTCTTTCTTATAGTGAATTGAAACACAAGTTGAACCATACAGAACTTTAACCATTAGGCTAGTCTCTCTCTGTGACATTTTGAATCTGGGGGACTAATTTATTACTTCCTGGTATTTTAAATTCAACAAATTCTTCTGCTGGATTAGCTGTGGTCTGTGTGACTTAAAGTATGGCCTTGAAAGAAACACAAATAAATTTCATGATTTAACTTAGGTAAAAAGATTGGGTGATACATCTCTCAGTCTCACCATCCTTTTCTTTTTTTCTTATAATTATTGTATTTTGTCAGGTAGGGCTGGATTATGCTGCCAAATATCAGTGGATTCACATAACAAAAGTGTATTTTTTGCTCAAATTACATAAACAACATGGTTCAGCAAATTCAGTCAGAGACCCAAATCAACACAGCGGTGGGAAAGAAACACAGAATCCAAATCATGCACTGACTCTTATCTCTCTACAAGGCAGTGACATACCCGATTTAATCTCCCATTTTGTGGTCCAAAGCAATTCTCATTACCGTGCCTAACTCCAAAATCAATTGAGAAGTGCAACTTACCATGTTCACTGAAAGGTAGAGCACCAGAAATGTTTGATGATCAGCACCAGTGACTATCACATGTTTATTATATCACACATTTCCTTTTCTCTCCCAGCAGCAGAGAGGTTGACATCTCAAATCCTCACATTGGAAAATCTGGGACAAAGTAGACTGAGCTATTTGCTTGCTACAGAATCTTGAACAAGTTTCTAAACACTCAATGCTTGTTTTTTTTTCATCTGTAAATGATGAAAAGCAATGCCTCCTCCATCACAGGCAAATTTCCAATTTTTAAAATGAGCTGTTTTTGAGCATTTTTTCTATTACCTTTATTATTTCTTTGCCAATACTCCACCATCTTAATTAGTTTAGCTTTACGTCGGGTTTTGATATCTGGAGGGCAAGTACCCCTTTACATATCTTCAAAATTGCATAGGCAGTTTTGACCTTTATTTTCTACACAGATTTGTAAAGTTTCAGGAAAAGGTGTTTAACATTTACATTGAAGTTAAATGTTAGGTAACAAATGACCAATTTAAGATATTGAGTCTTCCTATCCACTAGCCCTAATATATGCTGCAGATTGTTCAGTTCTAAATATTTTCTAATTAGCATTATGATTTCTTAATTAAATCATTATTTGGCAGCATTCCCTTTAAGTTTCCAAAATTATATTTTATAATTTGTTTTATTGATTTCTAATTTTATTGATTTGTATTTAAAGAAAATTGTATGTTTCTGATTCTTTGGTATTTATTACTTTCTTTATGGGCTAGTACATAAGTATCTAGGAAAATGTCATTGGTTGAAGGATTCTGTGTATGCACACTTAAAAGAAAGTGGTGTTTCATTGTTCTGTGTTACTATTTTAGTCATTCATTATCATTTCTTTTTGCTTAATGATTCAATTACTGAGATAGATGTCTTAAAACTTGTCTGATATAATATGGTTGTCTTAATTTCTCTTTACAATTTCATCATTTTTGCTTTAAATATTTTGCAGCTCTTTTGTTATCTGTTACCCATTCATTCAGAATTATTATATATTTTTGGCAGATTGCTTCTCATCAATATGTGACAGCTCTTTTTATCTTTGTTGTCTTTAATTTTCAGTGTATTTTTTCTGATATTGTTAAAATAACTATTCTACTTTTTTTGTTTTATCATTTACTAGTACATGTTTTTTTTCCCATTTACTTTTATACTCTGTGTTGTTATATTTTAGGTATGTTTCTCTTAAACTACATTTAGGTGTTTTGTTGTTTTGTAATCTGAGAGTCCCTCTTTCTGTAACAGATGAGTTTATGTACTCTGTACAGGCTATGGATATATTTGGTACTATTTTTATCATGTTTTGGCCAACATTTTTTTCCATACTGCTATGATGACACGTAAAGATCCAATACAGTCCTTTTAACTCCAATTAATAATCTCTTGTTTATTCCCTTATGAGAAAGAAATTGTTTTCACTTTTTTTTTGCAATTATAGGGTAGTATTGAACATGCTTGAACACACCTCTTTGTTTACATATGTGAGAGAAATCTTGGGTAGACACTGACAACTGCCGGGCTCAAATTTGTACATCTTTAACTTTGGTAGCAATCACTAGGCTGCTGCCAAAAATGGTTATACAAATTAAAAACCCAGGGCTTCCCTGGTGGCGCAGTGGTTGGGAGTCCACCTGCTGATGCAGGGGACGCGGGTTCGTGCCCTGGTCCGGGAGGGTCCTGCGTGCCGCGGAGCAGCTGGGCCCGTGGGCCGTGGCTGCTGGGCCTGCGCATCCAGAGCCTGTGCTCCACGGCGGGAGAGGCCACAACAGTGAGAGGCCCGCGTACCGCAAACAAACAAACAAACAAACAAAAAACCCATCATCAGTTATTATATTAACTTATCTCCACTTTTATTTGTTAATAAAATGGATCCAAGTAAGGTATTGAAATTCACACTACAAATTAGGGCTTGAACACTAATGATTAATACTTCGTTCAACAGATTACTCCAAGAAGGGCGCTTTTCCCAAATGTTTTAAAAGTATTCTGATTCTCTGGTACCTGAAGATTTCTTGATTACTCTTTGTTTGCCAAAACGTTGGCTTTCCAATGGTCTAGCTCTGTTCAGTATTTGTCATTTTTATTGCTATCCCTTGTCTAGCTTCTGCCACTGACAATTTTCTCTGCTCCTGTGATTTTTGTGATAGGCCATGTAGTCCAACTTGCACATCAGTACTGGCCTAAACTATAACAACTCCATCCTTGCTTCACCTTGTCCAATATTATCAACATTTTTTTATCACTGCCTTTCTGATATTTCAAATACAACCTTAAAATAAACCAGTGGTGTAACCTAGTATTAAAATCACTTGTGTTCCAAGTGTAATAGTATTGTGTTAAAATCTGAGTGCCACATTTTCAAAGCGGAATGGACAAAAAGGAGAGAGTATAGTGAAGGGCAACCAGAATGGTGAGCTGATGGAAATGTTGTGTGAAGCACAGTAGGAAAAAAGAAAAGTGAAAGAGGGAAAGAGGAAAAAAAAAAGCCTAGAGATTTTCTCTCCAGCGAAAAGAGGTCTTAGTGGAGAGACATGACAGCTGTCTTCAAATATCTGAAGAACTGTCAAAAGACAGAGAAAAAGCATAGAATAATTCTTTGTCACTGTTGAGGGCAGAATTAGGATTAATGTGTGACTTAGAAAGACATGGCTCTCAGCCCATTATAAGGAAGTTATTGGTCATAGTCACATTCATCCAATGAAAGAACTGTCTGCCTTGAGACATAGTAAATCGCCCAAGAGTTCTATATGAAATAGTATGTAATAGATTACTAGAGGGAGCAGGATCTTTCACTATCTTTAAAATATCTATGAACCAAATACCCTACAAATGGGAAAAAAGGATATATTTTAATATGTGCATTTGTATGAAAACAGATCCTTCCTTATATGTGTCAAAATTCCTACTATAAAATAACATTGAAACAAATACTTTATATATTTAATATATTTTCAAATGCTTTGACTAGTGTATTTATTATAAATAATATTTAGAATTACATCTCAAATTCAATGCTTTATATATTAATTATAATTTTAAGTCACAATATGCTTCATTCAGAAATACAATTAATTGCATTCTAATGCTAGAATACAAATATAACATTCAATAAAATTCAAAGTAAGATATAGAATTCACAACCCTTTAACACCTAATATTGATGATTACAATAAGACCTACAAAACTTTGTGAATTAAAATAAGTCTTGAAAAATTCTATAATGCAGCTGATGAGGCCATACTGAGTGAGTTCTTAGATCCCATGCCCATCATTAGAGCACTGAGTGTCACCATCCACTAAACTTGATTTGAGTACATTTCAAATATAAATAAATATTCACATTAAATAAAAGATTAAAGTTCTCTGTGGAATTCTAATTTTTTGTCATCTATGGAAGTTTTATAAATTATTAATAAAAATTCTAGTGGCATATCCATTCATTGATATTTGAAAACTGCTAAGATACGTTTTCTTCCTTCGAAACATTATGGTTTCTTTTCACAAAACTTCAAGTTTATTTACATTTATCTTTCTATTGTGAGCTTTTCCCCAACCTCAATCAAATTTATAATTTGATTTTTTTTGGTAGTTAGATCTTAGTGGAAGAAATACACTTAAAACTAAACACTCAATTTAATCAAAATACTTCAGTAACAAGTTGTACCTTATCAGATTTACTAACATTATAATCACAACCCATCAAGGTAAGAACAACTCTCCAGGTTACCAAGTTTTTCAGACAACATTTCCATAAGACCTTTCCATGACTGGACAAAATTTAATGAATGTTATATTTATGGGACATAAAATAGGTGATAATTTTAAACAAAAAATAAGAATTTCTAAGAAAAGACAGTAAGAGCTTTACCTCGAATTTTAATAAAATTAACACATAATCACTGTTACTTTGCTAATTTACTAACACTGATTATTTGGAATCTCCTCTGATAGAGAAAGAGAGATTAATTGACTTTTAAATCACTGATTTAGGATCTTGCTATGCAGTAACTTCACAACTTAGTTGCTGTGAAAGAAGACAAATTATTGGAGTTAAAGGCCATATTGAATCACCAAACACTTGTGCACTTGATTCTATCACATAAAATAAGTAAAGTTTTAATAACTAGAGATATTTTTGGGAAAGTGATCTTAGTGTTTTAGTTCTCTTACATGGGAATTATTTTTATATATATATATATATATAATATGGCATATATATATTGTTTTTTAATAGATATATAATATGTAATTATATACAATTATATAATTAATATAATTATATATATTTGTAGAAGAAATCTGTGACAAGATTGAAAATAACTAATTCCTGCAATCCCACTCCTGGGCATATATCTGGAGGAAACTATAATTCGAAAAGATACACACATGCACACCAATCTTCACAGCAACACTATTTACAATAGCCAAGACATGGAAGCAACCTAAATATCCATCCACAGATGAATGGATAAAGAAGATGTGAAATCTTACTTAGCCATAAAAATTGAAATATTACTTAGCCATAAAAAAGAATAAAATATCACTTGCAGCAACATGGATGGACCTTACCTCATACCAAGTGAAGTAAGCCAGAGAAAAATAATGAAAAATATATTTATATCTGTATTAATTTTTTATCATTTATGGGCTTCCTCATTTCTTTGTGGAGATTCAAGTTTTGTTTATTTTTAACATCTTTATTGGAGTATAATTGCTTTACAATGGTGTGTTAGTTGCTGTTTTTTAAAGAAGTTCCTTTGACAGTTATTTTAACAAGTCTCCTAGCCATGAATTCTCTTGTCTTTTGTGTTTTCTAAAAAAGTGTTTATTTCACCTTAATTTTAAAGCATATTTTCACTGGGTTTAGAATCTGGGTTAACAGGTTTGTTTTTCTTCAGATTTTGAAAGGCACCATATATCTTCTTGTAATTAGCATATTTTCTGACAAGACATCTGCTGTAATTCTTAGCTTAGTTATTTCCTGTGTAATATTTTTTCCTTTATCAGCTTTCAAGATCTCTCCTTTATTTAAATTTAAATATGGCATGTCTAGATGCATTTTGTTCTACTTTTTTCCTGTTTGGAACTTATTGATTTTGTGGTTTGATAGCTTTCACTATTTTAGAAAATTCCTTCCCATTATGTTTTGTCTGCCTTATTCTGTCGCTGCTTTTCCTCTGGAGCTTCAGATAATCCTGTGTTCAGTCATTTGATATTGTCCCACAATCCATAGCTCTTAGATTCTGTCCCATGTTTTTGTTGTTGTTTCCTTTGGATTCAATTTTGTTGATTTCTTATTTTCAAGTTCACCGATTTCTTAAGTCTACTGATGAGTCCATCAAAAAGTTTTCATTTCTGATATCATGCTTTTCTATTTCTATTTGATTCCTTTTTCTATTTTTTATCTTTTCATTAAAAATCCTTATCTGCTAATTCAAGTAATCTATCTTTTTCATTATATCCTTTAACATATCATAACAAAGTTACTTCAGAGTACTTGACTTATATTTCAGATATCTTGGTCATCTGTGAGTATGGTTCTGCTGATTATTTTGTCTCTTGACAATGGATTGTTTTCCTCGTGTCTTTAATTTTTTATTGAATGTGGGACATCATATGTATAACAGCATAGACTAGGGTTAAGTAGTACACAGGTTTATAAATTAAAATGTCTCTTTTTCTGTCAGGTCATTAGTTGAAAGTCTAATTAGGAGTTGAACTAGGATTGAGTTTTGTTGTTTCTATGGTTACAGTTAGGACATGTCTAATATTTTAATCATGTATTTTTTTTGTAAATCTGCTCACATCAGTTATTCTTCTTAGTCAAGAGACTAAGGATTGGCCGTTGAAATTAGATTTCAGGGATTTCTCCTTAAAAATGAATTTTTTTTTTCTTCTATTGGATGAAAATTGGGTTTTATGGCTTGAGCTTGAAAGGTCATCTTCATGTTGAGGATCAAAAAGACACTTAATGTTGAACAGCAGGAAGCTTGGAAAGAGAAAGCGCGCATGTGTGTGTGTGTGCATTTTCATTCATCACTTTCACAATCTTAATAGTCTTCATATATTGAAATTGAAGGAATTCATTATTATAAAATACCTTGTTTTCTTTCTGTTGTTTTTTTGTCTTGAGGAGAGCTTGTTGCCTCCGTTCTTCATTTTTATTAGAATTTGTACATGATTAATGTTATCCTAACATTTTTGATCATCTTGAATTTTTGCTCAACTCTGGAAATTCTTTTTTATCTTTGTTTGACATACCTACTTTGAACTTAGCTATCTCTGTCTTTCTTATCCTGTTTATCAGTACAATTATTTTACCTTTAGGGAAACATATTTTTAATTGCCATGAACTTTTTCTAATTGTACCCTTTTAAAGCAGTCTTTTCTGGGAATTCCCTGGCAATCCAGTGGTTAGGACTCAGCACTTTCACTGCCAGGGTCCAAGTTCAATCCCTGATCAGGGAACTAAGATCCCGGAAGCCTCTCGATGTGGCCAAAAAGAGGGCAGTCTTTTCTAATTTAGTAATGTCTTCTGATATAATAAAAGCTATACTTACCCATGCTACTTCAAATATCTGATGGAATGAGTTGTTTATCTTCAGTTTTTTAATTCTTATGAGGATGGAAATGATAACCTCTAAGCTCTTTATATATTAGACTGGAGATTGTAAGTCCAAATTTATATTTTTACCCTAAAGCATAATGATTGAGCAAAGTTGAAAATTATAGAATGGGAAAATACATACCAAACAAATGCATAATAGCCAAAAGAGAGTTAGTGTAGCCATGTTACTATCAGATAACAGGTACTAACACAAGACCCAAAAGATACAAAGCAATAAACGACAACACTACAAGTAGAGTGTGATAAATCCATTATCACTTTTGAAGACTTTTAGCATACCTATCTGAAGCTGATGGACAAAAATTAGGAAAGAAAGAGAAAATTAAAACAGTAAAATAATCAAACTTGATCTAATGAATGTTTAGACAATCCAGTACCCAACAATTATTTAAGAAACTATACTTAAACACTTACTTTAACTGTACTAAAACATATGAAACATTTTCAAAAAATTGACCTTATACTTTCCAAAAAGAAAGCCTCATCAAATAAAAAAGATCAATTTCTTATAGACCATGCAGAAATGAATAAAAAAGGTGTGTATGGTGTTGTGGCAACCATTCTACTGGGCAGAATTTTACAACTCACTCCCAAGTTTATTCTCCTCTTCACTTTTTAACACTTCAAGAAACTGGATGGGTAAGAATTGGGTAGGGATGAGGATGAGGATATCATTTTCAAAAGAAGATTTGACTGTTGAGCATTGCCACAGATAAGGGGATGAGATTCTTACAGGTCTTCTTAAATTATTCTGTAAGTTGTATTGACAGGACAGGAAGTAGTACTGAATCCCCATCTTAAGGACTAAATAATTATTATTTTCTTTACCACAAGTATAAACACTGTGGGTTTGTCTTGAGTTCTCCCAAATTTTCAGGATACTTAGATTAAAATTAGCAAAATTATACAAATCCTATATAATAGTTAAAATATTTAAAAATCTGAGAAAATAATGGAATGAAGTTTATTACAGGATGGCTCAATCTAGTAGATAATAATGAAAGTTAGAGACTTAATGTTACTTAAAGCAATAAGAAAAGGAGCTGAAATATTGCTAATCCTGAAGAATAGAAAGACAGACATTCTAAAGAGGAAATTTTGCACTAAGAGAAGAGGTCATTATAACTCTGAGATTCATTAGTATTATTACTCTTTAAGAATTCCCCAGCACAGCTGTGTGTGCTGACTGGCACCAGATAGTAGATATACTCTCCTCCATAGACTGGACTTTATATTTCTGTCAGTGTAGTCTGCAATTAATCTTTCAAGCAACCACAAGGTAAATCACAGTCAAGTAAGAAATTAATGAGAAATCACAGTCAAGTAAGAAGGAAGAAGGGAGAAAGAGAGAGACAGTGTTTGTACATATGTTGGTTGCACACGTGTGCACTACTTTCATGGGAAAACAGAGAGAATGGTTTTATTTTAAAGCAGCTTTTTCCCAAAATGGCTATGAGAACCAGGATTGATGTGTCAGTAAAATTTGCCATTGCAGTGCCTCAGTGGGTGATTAGTTATTAAAACTTGTCCTGGGCTTCCCTGGTGGCGCAGTGGTTGAAAGTCCGCCTGCCGATGCAGGGGACACGGGTTCGTGCCCCGGTCCGGGAAGATCCCACATGCCGCGGAGCGGCTGGGCCCGTGAGCCATGGCCGCTGAGCCTGCGCGTCCGGAGCCTGTGCTCCGCTACGGGAGAGGCCACAACCGTGAGAGGCCTGCATACCGCAAAAAAAAAAATCAATTTCATTTCTATGTGATAGCAATGAACATTTGGAAACTAAATGTATATATCATTTACTATATCAACCATAGTGACAAAAGGTGGCTACTCATTTACCCAAACTGATTAATGTGCTATTATTTAAAATTGCATTTAACACTCTGGGTTTCCATCTCCAACTGAATGTGCTTTAAGTTTGGTAGGTGCTAGTGTCTCCAAAGTAAAACGCTAAATTCCATGAGGGTTATAGGTACACATGGGCCCAGTGTTTATTTCTGCTCCAGAATGTACTTTTTTTTTAGTATAGGGTTTTTTGGATTACTCCCCGTTCACCCCCCCCACGAAACGATTCTCCCCTGACATGCTGCCCCTTGGCTTGGCATTTTTGGAAATTCCTCAGCCCATCATAAGGTATCACCAGCATAACCCTGTCGTGAGTCCTCAATGAAGACAGAAATTACAGTATTGCAGCAAAGTACACAGAAAATTAAAATCTCAACTCCCGACAAATAAGTATGATGAAATGCACTGAGCAAAACAGATTAACCAAGCAAAATCACTGTCTAGACTAATCATGAAGAAAACCCTGCCAAATCTTAAAAGGCGTCACTCATTACATGAAAATAGAGATCTAGAAATTTTAGCTGCTATAAAATTATGATTAGTACATAGTTCATGCAATATGTCATACATATGACTGGTTTTAACAAATGTCTAATAAGATTTAGATTTGTCTCTGAAACCAGTATGTCTTAGTTGGCTTTATTTTATTCACCTTATATTACTATATAAAATTTTTTCTTATGTTGTTTTTTCCCCCAGATTCAATTGTAAATTTATCAAGTGTAATGGATGAGTTTACTTTTGTCTTCATACTTCTTATAGCAGTAACTCCAGTTTTCAGTATATGTTGACAATCTGAGCTATTACATAAAGAAAATTGATCAGAGATCAGCAGCCAAACCACCTTTAAAAAAGTCTTTTTAACTTGTTTTGGGAAATAAAGGAATTCACCAATAAAGATGACCTAATAAATTATACTTTTAAGCTCTTTTTATTAAATACATCTCAAGTTTTATACCCGTGTCTTTACCCAAGAAGACCTGGAAGTATTGTCTAAGAATAGTGCCCCTATTGATACTCAGCAGTCTAAAAAGTGCTTGTTAACTACAGCTTCAGGTTCAGTAAACATTATGATCTACCTCCTACGGATCAAGTGCTTTTACATATTTCATTTAATCCCATCACAATCATGTGAAGTAAGCGATGTTTTACTCATTTAAAAAAAAGAAGGATCTGAAACCCAATGAGGTTAAGTAGCTCACTCAATATGTTGCAGCTAGCATCAAAAAGACCTTCAAACCCAGCTTTTCTGTCTTGCCACCCAGTAGCATTCTGTGGTGTGATGGCCTGAATTGATTGAATTGATGAGCATATCAAAACACAAAAGAAATTATAGACATTCATTCTCTCTCTCTGCTATATATATATATATATATATATACACACACACACACACACACACACATATATACACCATATGTTAAATATATACCCTATATATGCTCTCTTTATATATAGTATGTATTATATGTATACTCTGTATATTATACATAGTATATTTAAAACTGTATATATTCAGATGAGTAGAGGGAAGACACTTTGTTAAGGTTTACCTGGGAAATTTCATCACAGGAAACAAGCAAATATGGTCTGGTATGGAATTTACTTAAAATCCTAAGAAAATATTGGAAGATTTTCTCCAGAGACAAGCCATTTAATGACTGAGCTAGTGTTAAGATTAATTTATCAGATTAGTACAAACCATATTTACAGGGTTCTACTAAATAGTTAAATCCCTAGCTACCTTATTAAAAGCAGTACAAATCCTCTAAGCTATCTTCTTTTCTTGTTTCATTTTTATTTCTTGTCCCATTGAGTTTTTATTATTTCTTACTATCTCATATAGACAACAACTTATTTATCTTGCTTATTTTTATTTCCCATTAGATTGTAAGCTCCATGAAGGCAAGTGTTTTTGTACCTTGCTTGCTTGTTTGCCTCCTATTTGACAGTGTCTATAATAATACCAGACATACTTTAAGTGCTCAATATTTTTTTTATGAGTAAATGGGTGAGTGAATGAACATGGAATTATGTTCTTGAAAAGAAAGGCAGTCTAACCTCTTGAAACTTTAAGGGATATTATTCTTTCAAACACTTTACTGAGAAAGGAGGGGACATATTTTTCAGTCTTGCTGGCTGGTGCAGATCAGCAAAAGAGAATTAATCATCTGAAGTCAAGTGCTTCACAGAGTCTGTTCTGAATCACTGTAGTTCTTATTGTCTAGTGGCCTTAGTGTCCACAGGAGGTTATTTATCCTTCTTCAGTGTTTCAACCTTTGAGAGTTAACCAGCAGCCAGAAGTAACAGTGATAGGCTGTTTCCAGTAGCAACAAACTCAAAAATACTCATCCCAGTATTGTTGACTTTTTCTGCCTATACAAGCAAAGTTTCTGATAACCAGATATAGTGTGAGGAGGTAAAGAGTGGTTAACCCTAAAAAGTTGTTTTACACACTTTGACTTGGCAGCACATGAGTAGAACAAAATAAGAAGTCTAGAAAGAGCTCAGAGAGGCATCCTTGGGAAATTTCAAATTCATGTAGATGCAGAAAGGGTAAAATTATTGTTTTTAAGCACTTTAAAAATATTAACTCCTTTAATTTTTACAGCCATTCTCTGGGATGATACGATGACTATTCCCATTTTACAAATGAGGAAATAGAGTCACTGAGAAGTGTAGTGATGTGCCCAAGATCACACAGCTAGGCAACAATAGAGCTGGGATTTGAATCCAGGCATCCTGACTCCACAGTCCATATTCTTGGTTGCTGTACCACATTGCTACAAAAAAATAAATACAAGGTCCTAAAAGGATGGTGGCAAAGAAAAACCACAAGGATTAGGTGTGTTTTTCATATCAATATTGTTTTAGTTAGAGGATTTTGAAATATGTTTTATAACATTATTTTTTCTCACCAAATTATTGTTTCTATTTCTCATTGCCTACTTTAGTAAACGTGACCAATAGTCATCTAGTAACACAAATTAGAAAACCTAGACTTATCAAAGATCTCTACTTCAGATACTTAGGGTATCTGAAATGACATTCACCAAATGGTAATGATGGATGTTTGTTTCTTCATTATGGATATAGGGTTGACTTTTAATTTTGTTATTTTTTATATTCTTAAATGTTTATTTAATTCTCATGTATATTTTTCCAGTAAATCTAATGCTGTTATTCTTAAAAGCAAATGTATAAAATCAAAGCAGAGTAAGCTTAGAACAAATAATATTTTCTGATTCTAAAATAAAGCAGTGCCAATAATAATAATAGTTAACAATGACAGCAATAATATATGGGAATAAAATTTTAAGCAGTTTTCCCTCTGAGAACACCTGCTCAAGAGTAAATTATGGGCTTACCATAAAGAATGAATGGGTGCAGATTGACAGAGAATTTAATATATTGAAGATTTTGGTAATTTGATGAATAGACTATATAGATTATATAAAGTCTAAAATATATTTCTGCCAAATGTTTATTGAGTGAGCAATATATACCAGAAGCTAAAGAGATACAAAGATGAATAAGCTTCAGTTCTGCCATTAACAAGTATACGATTCAATAGGGAAGTTAAGGTCTGTTCAAAATTTATTATAAATAAAGTATTGATAGATGGAGTATGGAAGGGCAAAACCATATTTTGCTGAAGGAATTAGAAAAAAATAAAATAAAAATACATTAAAAATACATTGGGATAAGTCAAGGAATGTCAATAACTGAAAAAAATGATTGTACATGGCAACTCTCTGCATGTATTATACATGTAATCTCTACAACTAGTCAATGTTATTTGTAGTTGTTATTAATTGCTGCTGTAACAAATTATCACAAATTTAGTGACTTAAAACAACACAAATTTATTCTCTGAAAGTTCTGTAGATTAGAAGGCTGACATGGATCTCACTGAGTTAAAACCAAGATGTCAGTAGGACTGCATTCCTTTTTGGAGTCTCTAAGGGATAATGCATTTCCTTGTTTTTCTAACTTCTAGAAGCTGTCCAGTCCACATTCCCTGGCTCATGGCCTCCTTCCTCTATCTTCAAAGCCCACAACATTGTATCTGTCTGACCATTCTTCCATCATCACATCTTCCTCTGACTCCAGCCAGGAAAAGTTCTTTGATTTTTAAGGACCCATTGAGCCCACCCAAATAATCCAAGATAATCGCCCCAACATAAAGTTGTTAATTTAATCACATCTGCAAAGTCTCTTTTGTCAAATAAGTAACACATTCCTAGGTCTGAGAATGGGGGCATGGACATTATTCGGAGTCATTATCCTGTCTACCATAATCTGCCCTCTGGAACCTAAAGATTCATGTTCTTCAGACATGCAAACTACATTCATCTCATCCCAAAGTCTCCAAAGTCTCAATCCATTACAACACCAATTCAAAATCCACTCATCTAAATTTCGTCAGCTCAACAGCCCCATATTATATCATCTGCATCAAGTATACCAGGGATGAGTGAGACCTTGGGTATGATCCATTCTGGGGCACAATTTGTGTACACATGAAACTCAAGAAACAAATCTTCTGTTCCCAAAATACAATGGTGGTACAGGCTTAGGGTAATAGTGATAAAGATTCTGAGTCAGAGAAATTACATTCTCTTGTCATAAAACTAAATTTCCTTTAACCTTTTTCCATATTTTAAATTTAATATTGATATTCATCTGTTCCCAGATATAGGACATGTAAGAAAACTCAAATGTCACCCTTGCTGCTGAAACAGCAAGAATAACTGAATATATTAAGGAAAATTTCTGGTTATTTTGTGTATAGAGTATGCCAGAGCCCATAAAAACAATCAATTGCTATGTGAAGCCTTAACCAAGGAAATTCTTTTCCAGTTTAGGAGTCAAGGTGACAGGGCAAGCATGCCTCCTTTTATTTCCTTACACAGTGATAGCCCCAGTAGTTTCCGTTTGGGTGATGGGAGATAAGGTAAAGCTGGAGAGGATGCTCTTATATGGTTGCAACAAGATATGGAGATTTTGACTTGTATAAATCTTGGTCAGGTTTAATCCTTTTGGAACTAGGCTTGAGAAATTGCTGCCTCTGCTCCCGTAATAGTTGTAACAATAAGATCAATAAACTTCTCTAAGATGCAGTGGCCAGAGCAGGCTTTGTCTTCTTCGTTACCATAGAATGCTGAAGTACTGCAAACCGTACATGCTAATAAATAATATATATTAGAGAATAATATTATATTTTATGCATTTATATATATGATGTAATCATAGTGTATGGAATATAATCATTTCCTCCATATGCCTACTACATTACAAAGAGTGTGCAATTATATTTATATAAAATTACTTTATAACTAAAATAGATTTTGCCTCTATAAAATGTAATAAATCAAAAGAGTATAATATGGCTTCTAATTCTGTACTTCCTTATTTCACAAAAATGCCTGTCATTATTAGAATTACTAATGCACAGAGAGTCTGGTCCTCCCTTTGGATCGAGAGGGAATCTGCCTCTTCCAGGGATGTGCAGAATATGAGGCCTTTCTTCCCTACTGCTTGATCCTGAGAGGTTTTTTTCCTTTATCCTCAGAGACTCCATTAACCAACCTCTGTGGAGTGTCTGAGAAAACGCATTTTTCTGAGATGGGAGACTAGCTTCAGGCATGTATAGAAATCACTAAAGCTATTTGCCATGAGTCTCTACTACTTTCAATGCTGGGCTGAGCTACACTGAGAAACACCAAGAGGCAATCCATGAATGTGTCTGGCAGAAATATGACTGACCCTAAATCCTGATATTCTTCTGCAGGTTTAAGAGGTCATGTGCTCTCAGTCTTTCAATTGCCTCCTTTCAGATTAGGCTTGCTCTCCTGTTGGGATTTATAGCCTCATTAGTTACAAATGAAAATGCAAATTTTCAGTTTCCTAATATGAAATTTAAACATGGAAGAGGGCTACAAATAAATAAAAATTAATTAAAATATTTTGATACTTGACATAAAAACCTACGAAAACTATTAACCCATTAAAGATCAGGAAGAGAGTGTTCTTACATTTTTAGGACATTACATAAAATTCTAATAAAGGCAATAAAAGTAGTAGCTTCCAAATGTTTTAGTAAATGGAGCTGCATTGCAGCAAATTCACTCTTATTTGCTGAAAACTGACAAAAAGAGCTTGAGTTCAGCTCAGGTTACTTGAAATCTTCCTCCTATGGATCACCAGGCTCAACCTGGATTCCCAAGCATTCTCCTGGCTGTATTACTTTTACTTTTGATTCATCCATCATTTTGGCTTTTAAAACCTAGAATCAAATCGTACTAAAGACAGATGCTTGCTATTAGTAGCAGGCAATTACTTAGTTCATTCATTTTTTATCAGATTGTCAGTCATCTTCTGGTTATAGTGGATCAGTTTTTATTCCAATTTAAATAAATATGTTTATAACAGAATACAGAATATACTGATGCTACATTATCCTTATTAGTGTTTTTCTTCTAGTTGATGCATATCTTGTCTCCCATTCACTGAACATTCATTGTATGCTGTACTATCCTTATGATATTTTGATAACAGATCTGTTTATTTTGCCTCTTATGGCTTACTGTGGAACTGTTTGGTTAAAATAGTAATAATAATATTTCAAACACAAAAGGTTAGAGCAGAAGATAATCTATATAAAAAGTTATTATATTTATGTATATATATACAATTTCAGAGAGAGCAAAAAGACAAAAAAATATTATCAGAGAAGAAACTACAGACAGTATTTTTGCCCTATAGACTATTGCTAGAGAATATTGCCCTCTGCTGTTGAAAATTTGTGACTTTCTAGTAGAGCTGGTTGAACTCTAGTAGAGTTCTTAAAAATTCCTATCCTTAATATTCAGAGATTATTCTCATAAATGGTGTTCTTCAGAACAGGAATGAATTATTAACAACTATAAAAGTTAGATAATGAGTAATTTCCCTTTTTTAACCTTACAGATATCATGTTCTGTCTCCCCTTTAAGCACGAGGATTCACTGCACTCTAACGAATGTAAATTTCTAACCACTTTGGTAAATATCACTAAAGGTTAATATTATTTCAGAATCCTATGAGTATATTGAACCAAACTCAAATATATTCCAATGATACTTTAGTGATGGCCTTTTTTAGAAGAATCTTACCAAGCTCTGTGTCAAGAGGGTAAAAGACCCTAAGCTGAATATGGTAACATCCAAGTTGCTAAGTTTTCTCTCTGCTCATATTGCCAAAGAACTGTGTAGTTGCTTAACGTTTGAGAGATGATATTGCCAAAAATTTATAGGCAAATTTATTAATTTCTCACTGAGATATCAGGAAATGATAGTTGAACACATGTGAGAACAAATCTTTCTGCTTCCATGCTGTGGTGAATTTGAGGTTGCTTGAGCTTGCTTGGTCATGTGGCAGTAGGGACAGTAGGGGAAATGAAAATGAGATCAGTTCCGATAGCAATTTACCAGAATAATTATAAATGTCTAAATGATGGCACATTAGAGATGACATGTTTTTGACTACAACTTGGCATAGAATTGCACAGAGTTTGTCCTGTGTTGACTCCAAACTTTAATAAAAGCTTCCAGGATAGTCAGAGACAAAGAAGATCTGCTCATTTGGCAATCTTCAGGGTCAATGTAAATTCACTGGTCATACCAGATATGCCACGTATCAAATGTGAAAACAACCATAATTATGTTACTTTGCATTACATACACTTGGATCTGGAATGCATTCATTTCTTAAGAACTAGAAGAAATGGACAAGGTCCTTTCCCAGCTCTGTATTTTGTAGATGCATTTTGAGCCCATCTATCTCCCATTTTTTTCTACCTTCCTATTTTCAAAGATGTCGAGGAAATTGATTTGCCTTTAGGAAGGGTCTGTGTGTTCTGTTTCACACTGTAATAATAAGAAATCCTTACTGTCAAGACACTTCCTGATTGCATTTTAACCTAAGAGATGTATGATGAATTACATATAATGATTCATTTATTTTAATTCAGGAAACAAGGTGAACAGTGAATATGTTAAGGTCACAGAAAATAAGTGGTAGAACCAGGACTTAAACTCATGCTTCCTGTTTCATAGTGTTCTTTATTCTGAAAGTCTCTCTATAGTTTAAATGTAAAATTTGCTAGAAAGAAGTAAATACTTTCTTCACCAGAGCTTTATTTCAAAATTTAGCTCCCACTAGTGAGAAAGTATGCTTTTACTCTGAATATTATTTTTTTTCTGTTTGGGTCTATTTTCAGTATTTTATGTCTTCAATGTAGATAAAGAAGAGCTGTATTTGCTCTTAGAAATAAAGTCAATATTCATTATAATTTAACAATAATTTATTGAATACACATTCTTCATTATCAAAGTAATAAACTAAAATATGAAAGAAAATCTATGCCCAACAACAGCTTACAGTTTCACTGTGGCAACAGAGCATAATGGAGAAAAATGGATATGAATAACTGTTAAAGGAGACATGCATATGAATAAATGTTAAAAGAAAAATGTAAAGTAGTGATTTTAATATATTTGCTTGATATTCAAAAAAAGACTTTGGATAATGATGCATTTCCTTACACATTTTTAATTGACATCGAAATTTTAAAAAGTGGTTTGAACTTTTATGTTTACATGTACATAAATAAAATTTAACTTTTTATTTGCTATGACAAAGTTCTAAGCTAAAAAAATTAAATTGTTACTACAATTGCTTTTAAAATAGAACTGATCAAAAACACTTTACTAGAAAATTAGTTATTAAACATAAAAAATAAAATATTGAAAATGCTTTTCCTTGAGATTAAAAATGTTTTTATAGTATTTTATATCAATATTGGAATATGTTTTACTGCTAGAATGAGAATAGTTTAGCATTGACTTAATTTTCTTTTTTTTTTTGGCACTTATATTTGAAGTGTTGGAAAACCTATACATAAACAAATAGAGAAAAACGACAGGACTTTTGATATGGCAATGTCACTCAAATATTTGAACACTTTTCACATTATATACTAAAAGTCATGTGACTTTTTTGCAATCAACAAATATTGGGAACCTCCCTGGTGGCACAGTGGTTAAGAATCCACCTGCCAATGCAGGGAACATGGGTTCAAGCCCTGGTCGGGGAAGACCACACATATTGGGGAACAACTAAGGCCATGAGCCACAAGTACTGAACCTGTGGTCTAGAGCCCATGCTCCGCAACAAGAGAAGCAACCGCAATGAGAAGCCCCCGTACCGTGATGAAGAGTAGCCCCTACTCACTGCAACTAGAGAAAGCCCTTGTGCAGCAACGAAGACCCAATGCAGCCAAAAATAAATAAATTTATAAAAAACCAAATATTGGAATGGCAGTTCATCTGAAAACACATTGGATTTTCCTTCAATTTTTGTTTACATCAAAGATTTTAAACCATGGCTTTTAGAAGGATTGTTTCCAGACATTAAAGTTATTATTTTCTTCGTTCCTAATTGAATATCTTATAGCCATATTTACTATTCCTTCTTGTAAAGGTACTTTGTCTGTGGAATAGAAATTAGTCCAAATATTCACTGTTTTAGAAGTTTGACTAAGTGACTTGGTTGGATATTCTGTTTTCAGGAGTACAACTTTATTTTGTAGATGGTAACAAAAAGATGCCTTTGATGAAAAGTTTCAAAGAGGAGGAATTAGTTTCTAGTAACTTTGAGGTGCTCTCTCACAAATTACCCGTTCAACAATTTCTGGGAGATGCAGTAGTTAATGTCATGAAAATAGAACTGTCAATTCCCCCCACCCTCACCCCACTCTACAGTACTGTATACATGAATTTGATTTCAAAACATCCTAACTGCATTTCACATATACCACTTCATGTACCATGCCTCACTCTAAACAATTATTTGCATAAGCCAGGAAATTCATGAAGTCTTCCCATTCATGGTGCCTTCATTGACCAAGTGTTCTCAGATAACAAAACTTAACCTTTTTTTTGTTTGTTTGTCTCTTTGCCTGTCAATACACTGTAGAAAGATTCTTGATGACTAAGAGTCATACTTTTCTCCCCACAGAGAGGAAAGACAATTATGAAAAAGGAGATGGAAATAGAACCAACACAAATCTTAAACACAAGGACATTAATAAGATCAGTTCTTACTAAAAGCATAAGTATGTTATGGATCCAAGCAATGAGTCTATAAAATCTCTCCTGCTGCATATTCCTCAGAAAGCTTTTCTTTACCTGACTGTGATGCACATACCACTATGACAACTGTGGATGTAAAACAATAAGTATATAGAAGGATGTAAAAGGAATAAATCTGTAGGACCTGATGTCAATAAAGCCTTCTATGGGTGGTGTAAGGATGTTCTGTACCCATAAAGATGAATAGGAGCTTAGCAGACAAATAGCTGAGGATATGCACTTCAACTAAAGCTAAACACAGCAGATTTTTAGGATCACAAGGTGTGGTGCTTTGGGGAGAGTGAAGAAAATAACTAAGCAAGTAAAAAATTTGCCTGGCTGGGTTAAGAGGTATGGTTAGAGAGGTCCTTTGTACCTCAAGTTGGAGAAGGCTGTGCTTAAACTTTATCTTGCAGAAAAACACTTGTCAAAGTATAAACTTTAGACCACCTGCTTTAGAATCACTTGGGAGTACTACTTAAAACACAATCTTGACCCTGATTCCAAACCTTCTCAAACAGAATAGAATGTCTGGTATCTGCATTTAAATCAAGTACCTGGTGATAGTTACATAGAGTATAGGTAGTGAAACTCTGCTATGAGTGTTTGGAAATACTGAAAGATTTTGAGCATGGAAGAACATTCATGACTCAGAAGCTTTGCGGCTGCATCAGCTGGACTAGGTGGACTGTAGAGAAGTTAGATGAGTCAAGGGAGACTTTAGGTTTCACAACTGAGTGACTATAAGATGATGATATCATTGGTTGAGGGGGTGCCATGCTTAGGGAATAAGGAGGTTCCTGTTTATATGGTCATCACTTTACTTCATAATCTAATTTGGTTTCTGTTTGAACTTTATCATCCAATAAGTTAATCATTTGATTACTCATATCTGATTCTATCAAATTTGTGGTCTGCCATTTATGTTTCTCAGAACAGGAAAAATAAACTAATCAATTTAAATCTATTAGTTAATATATATGTATCCTAAAACAAATCAGAGTACTGGATGAATGATTATTTACATCCTCTTATATGTAAACACTGTATTTTTCTAATATTCTGTAAAAGTAAAAAACCAAAAAGTATAATATAATGCAACTTACTTCCCCTGGTATAGTTAAGAAGTGCATCATTCATCCTTCTTTCTAAATCTGCTACCATTTGATTTGGCCTTTCGCTGACCGTAATTTCTCTGGGTACAGGCTCTTATGGAAAGGCTTCATGTCAGGTTTACTCAAGGAAAGAGACAAAGGAGAAAAAAAAATTGTAATAAAGGCTTAGTAAGGAACTAACTGACATTAAAATGACCTATTCACTTCAAAATCTTGATTATTGGCCAGGAAGCCCAGAACAATATTAGAAAATAATATAAAGGTTGATAGCAGGAAAAAGAAAGGAAGAAAATGATGAAGACTCATTTTCATCCTTCAATTCCTTATTTTTAACTCAAGGGGAAAAGTAAACTCTGGGTAAGAAAATATTGTACATAAAAATTCATTTCTCAAAACCCAAGACCAACTATGTGTCAATAGCTCAAATACAATCCTTCTCACCAGGTTTAAGATTTTTAATTTGTTGTTTGAACACTTGTCTGGTGTTTTAGGAAAGTCCCTCTCAATATGCTGAATAATTACCAAATTGTTCCTATCCCAGTCCTTCCCAAATGCTTTTATTTCACCCTCTAACACTTGAGTAAACGGTATTAAAATTCAGCCAGCCATAAAATATATTCATATGAATTTTACATAACATATAATGTATGTAACCATGAGAAAGAAAATGGTGCATATGTTAGAGTATTCAGGGACTCTGTAGGAAGAGTTTCACCAAATTAGGATAAAAAATCTTCACCTGTCCCTTTCTCTCAACTCTTACTGACTAATCTACATGCAGATTGTGTAACCTAGATATAGTCATGACTGTTAATCTGCATACTGTGGTTAATTTCAGGATTCTGAGTACACTGGAGCAAGCAGGACTTCCTAATTTAATAGGAGAGATAATTTGGGGAAAAAAAGAACTGCTATGACTCCTATGCAATACAATGACAAAGCATCCAGAGATGAGAGAACATTAAAAAGTGTTAGTTTTTCACTCTCACTTTATCCTTTTGTATAAAGGTTTAGCTGTGATAAAGATAGCTATAGATAAAAAGTGAGTAAGGAATAGTCAAGGCCAAGCCTAACTGGACTCTGAGGCTTACATCTGAGGAGGGTGCCGTTGGCCCAGAATAGAGATTCCAAACAGGTTTAATTTTAAAATGTGAATGTGACTGGAGTCAGGCCCTTGATTTTAGAAAGAAGCATTCCATGAAGAATGATTGTTTCATTTGAATATTTATCAAATAAAACAAATTGTCTCTAATCAATTATAAGAATTGAGGCAACTCACCTAATTGTAGTTAACCTACTATAAGATGACTGTTAAAATGGTTATTACAAAGGAAAGTGAATGAATTTAGTGAGCTCTGACAACATTCAATACTCTTGAGGATGTGGAGCAACAAGAACTCTCATGCATTGCTGATGGGAATGCAAGTGGGTACAGACACTTTGGAAGACAGTTTGGACATGTGTTACAAAACTAAATATGCTCTTACCATATGATTCAGCAATCTTGCTCCTTGGTATTTACCCAAAGGATCTGATAACTTATGTCCACACAAAACCCTGTACACAGATGTTTTTACCAGCTTTATTCATAATTGCTAAAATTTGGAAGCAACCAAGATATCCTTCAGTAGGGGAATGGACAAATAAACTGCAGCACATCCAGACAATGCTATTCAGAGCTAAAAAGAAATGAGCTACCAAACAATGACAAAACGTGGAAGAAACTTAAAACTTAATTGCATATTATTAAGTGAAAAAAGCTAACCTGAAAAGGCTACATACAGAATGATTCCAAATATATAATTTTCTGGAAAAAGCAAAACTATAGAAAGAGTAAAACGATCAGTGGTTGCCAGGTTTGGAGGTGAGAAGGATGAATAGGTGGAGTACAAAGCCTTTTTGAAGCAGTAAAAATACTCTGTATAATGGAAATCTGTCATTATACATTTGTCCAAACCCATAGGATATCCAAAACTAAGAGTGAATCCTAATGTAAACTATGGTCTTCGGGTGATTATGATGTGTCAATATAGGTTCATCAAATGTAGCAAATGTACCACTCTGGTGGTGGATGTTAATAATAAGGAAGGCTAAGCATGTGTGGGGACAGGGAGTAAGTACATGGGAAATCACTGTACCTCTCCCTCACTTTTGTGGTGAACCTAAAGCTGCTCTTAAAAAGAAAATTGTCTTTAAAAAAAGTTATGTGAGGACCTGCATGGAAGGGGAGAGGCAGCGCGTGTGGAGTTCGAGAGTTTGGAGTACAGAACCAGGGGATATGTTCAAGATGGCAGAGGAATAAGATGTGGAGATCACCTTCCTCCCCACAAATACATCAAAAATACATATACAAGTGGAACAACTCTTAAGAACACCTACTGAATGCTGGCAGAAGACCTCAGACTTCCCAAAAGATGCCTGAGGGTGACCTAAAGTCAGAGGTGGGGCCAAAACCAAAGCCGAACCCCAGGAGCTGCGCAAACAAAGAAGAGAAAAGGAAATTTCTGCCAGCAGCCTCAGGAGCAGCGGATTAAATTCCTACGATCAACCTGATGTACCCTGCATCTATGGAATACCTGAATAGACAACGAATCATCCCAAGACGGAGGCGGTATTTTGGGAGCAACTGTAGACTTGGGGTTTCCTGTCTGTGACTGATTTGTTTCTGATATTTACGTTTCTGTGAGTTTAGTTTTTAGATCTTGTTACCATTGGTGGATTTGTTTATTGGTTTGGTTGCTCTTTTTTTTTTTTGCGGTACATGGGCCTCTCACTGTTGTGGCCTCTCCTGTTGCAGAGCACAGGCTCCAGATGCGCAGGCTCAGCGGCCATGGCTCACGGGCCCAGCCGCTCGGCGGCATGTGGGATCTTCCCGGACCGGGGCACGAACCCGTGTCCTCTGCATCGGCAGGCGGACTCTCAACCACTGTGCCACCAGGGAAGCCCCTGGTTGCTCTTTTTAAAAAAAATTTTTTTTTGATGTTAATAATTTTTAAAAAGTTATTAAATTTTAATTTTTTCTTTCTTTTTTCCTCCACTTTCTTCTGAACCATGTAGTTGATAGTCTTGGTGCTCCGGCCTGGTGTCAGGCCTGAGCCTCTGTGGTGGGAGAGCTGAGTTCAGGACGTTGGACCACCAGAGACCTCCTAGCCTCACACAATATCAATTGGTGAGAGCTCTCCCAGAGATCTCTGTGTCAATGCTATGACCCAGCTCCACCCAATGGCCAGCAAGTTCCAGTGCTGGATGCACCATGCCAAACAACTAGCAAGACAGGAACACAACCCCACCCATTAGCAGAGAGGCTGCCTAAAATCATACTAAGTTCACAGACACCCCAAAACATACCACCGGATGTGGCCCTGCCCACCAAAAAGACAAGATCTGGCCCCACCCACCAGAACACAGGCACTAGTCCCCTGCACCAGGAAGCCTACACAAGCCACTGAACCGACCTCACTCACTGGGGGCAGACAACAAAAGCAATGGGAAGTACAAACCTGCAGCCTGTGAAAAGGAGACCCCAAACACAGTAAGTTGAACAAAATGGGAAGAGAAATATGCAGCAGTTGAAGAGACAAGGTTAAAACCCACCAGACCAAACAAATGAAGAGGAAATAGGCAGTCTACCTGAAAAAGAATTCAGAGTAATGATAGTAAAGATGATCTAAAATCTTGGAAATAGAATGGAGAAAATAAAAGAAACATTTGACAAGGACCTAGAAGAACTAAAGAGCAAACAAAAAATGGTGAACAACAAAATAAATGATATTTAAAATTCTCTAGAAGGAATCAATAGCAGAATAACTGAGACAGAAGAATGGATAAGTACCTGGAAGATAAAATAGTGGAAATAACTACTGGAGAGCAGAATAAAGAAGAAAGAGTGCAAAGAATTGAGGACAGTCTCAGAGACCTCTGGGACAACATTAAATGCACCAACATTTGAATTACAGGTGTCCCAGAAGAAAAAGAGAAAAAGGGTCTGAGAAAATATTTGAAGAGATTATAGTTGAAAACTTCACTAACATGGGAAAGGAAATAGTTAATCAAGTCCAGGAAGCACAGAGAGTCCTATACAGGATAAATCCAAGGAGAAACATACCAAGACACATATTAATCAAACTATCAAAAATTAAATGCAAAGAAAAAATATAAAAATCAGCAAGGGAAAAGCAGAAATAACATAGAAGGGAATGCTCATAAGGTTAGCAGCTGATCTTTCAGCAGAAACTCTGCAAGCCAGAAGGGAGTGGCAGAACATATTTAAAGTGATGAAAGGGAAAAACCTAAAACCAAGCTTACTCTACCCAGCAAGATCTCATTCACATTCGACGGAGAAATTAAAACCTTTACAGACAAGCAAAAGCTAAGAGAATTCAGCACCACCAAACCAGCTTTACAACAAATGCTGAAGGGACTTCTCTAGGCAGTAAACACAAGAGAAGGAAAAGACCTACAATAACAGACCCAAAACAATTAAGAAAATGGTAATAGCAACATACATATCGATAATTACTTTAAATGTGAATGGATTAAATGCTCCAGCCAAAAGACACAGGCTTGTTGAATGGATACAAAAACAAGACCGGTATACATGCTTTCTATGAGAGACCCACTACTTCAGACCTAGGGACAAGTGCAGACTAAAAGTGAGGGGATGGAAAAAGATATTCCATGCAAATGGCAATCAAAAGAAAGCTGGAGGAGCAATACTCAGACAAAGTAGACTTTAAAATAAAGAATGTTACAAGAGTCAAAGAAGGACACTACATAATGATCAAGGGTCAATCCAAGAAGAAGATATAACAATTGTAAATATTTATGCAGCCAACATAGGAACCTCAATACATAAGGCAAATACTAACAGCCATAAAAGGGGAAATCCACAGTAACACAATAATAGTAGGGGACTTTAACACCCCACTTTCACCAATGGACAGATCATCCAAAATGAAAATAAATAAGGAAAAACAAGCTTGAAATGACACATCAGACAAGATGGACTTAACTGATATTTATAGGACATTCCACACAAAGACAACAGAATGAACTTTCTTCTCAAGTGCTCATGGAACATTCTTTTCTGACCACAAAGCTTTAAGACTAGATATCAATTACAGGAAAAAAAAAACTGTAAAAAATACAAACACATGAAGGCTAAACAATACACTACTAAATAACCAAGAGATCACTGAAGAAATCAAAGAGGAAATCAAAAAATACCTAGAAGCAAATGTCAATGAAAACATGATGACCCAAAACCTATTGGGATGCAGCAAAAACAGTTCTAAGAGGGAAGTTTATAGCAATACCGTCCTACCTCAAGAAACAAGAAAAATCTCATATAAACAACTTAACCTTATACCTAAAGCAATTAGAGAAAGAAGAACAAAAAAACCTCCAAGTTAGCAGAAGGAAAGAAATCATAAAAATCAGATCAGAAATAAATGAAAAAGAAATGAAGGAAACAAGAGCAAAGATCAATAAAAGTAAAAGCTGGTTCTTTGAGAAGATAAAAAATATTGATAAACCATTAGCCAGACTCATCACGTAAAAAAAGGGAGAAGACTCAAATCAACGGAACAGGAAATGAAAAGGTGAAGTAACAACTGACACTGGAGAAATACAGAGGATCGTGAGAGATTACTACAAGCAACTATATGCCAATAAAATGTACAACCTGGAAGAAATGGACAAATTCTTAGAAAAGCACAACCCTCCAAGACTGAACCAGGAAGAAACAGAAAATATAATCAGACCAATCATAATCAATGAAATTAAAACTGTGATTAAAGGTCTTCCAACAAACAAAAGCCCAGGACCAGATGGCTTCACAGGCTAGTTCTATCAAACATTTAGAGAAGAGCTAACACCTATCCTTCTCAAACTCTTCCAAAATATAGCAGAGGGAGGAACACTCCCAAACTCATTCTACAATGCCGCCAGCACCCTGATACCAAAACCAGACAAAGATGTCACAATTAAAGAAAACTACAGGACAATATCACAGATGAACATAGATGCGAAAATCCTCAAGAAAATACTAGCACACAGAATCCAGCAGCATATTAAAGGATCATACAGCATGATTAAGTGGGGTTTATCCCAGGAATGCAAGGATTCTTCAGTATATGCAAAGCAATCAATGTGATACACCATATTAACAAATTGAAAGATTAAAAACCATATGATCATTTCAATAGATGCAGAAAAAGTTTTCAACAAAATTCAACACCAATTTTGATAAAAACTCTCCAGAAAGTAGACATAGAAGGAACCTACCTCAACATAATAAAGACCATATATGACAAACCCACAACCAACATCGCTGTCAATGGTGAAAAACTGAAAGCATTTCCACTCAGATCAGGAACAAGAAAAGGTTGTCCACTCTCACCACTATTATTCAACATAGTTTTGGAACATTTAGCCACAGCCTTCAGAGAAGAAACAGAAATATGAGGAATCCAAATTAGAAAAGAAGAAGTAAAACTGTCACTGTTTGCAGATGTCATGATACTACACATAGAGAATCCTAAAGATGCTACCAGAAAACTCCTAAAGCTAATCAATGAATTTGGTAAAGTAGCAGGATATAAAATTAATGCACAGAAATCTCTTGCATTCTTATACACCAATGATGAAAAATCTGAAAGAGAAATAAAGGAAACACTCCCAATTACCACTGCAACAAAAAGAATAAAATACCTAGTAATAAACCTACCTAAGGAGACAAAAGACTTGTATGCAGAAAACTATAAGACACTAATAAAAGAAATTAAAGATGATACAAACAGATGGAGGAATATACTATGTTCTTGGATTGGAAGAATCAACATTGTGAAAATGACTATACTACCCAAAGCAATCTACAGATTCAATGCAATCCCTATCAACTACCAATGGCATTTTTCACAGAACTAGAACAAAAAATTCACAATTTGTATAGAAACACAAAAGACCCTGAATAGCCAAAGCAATCTTGAGAAAGAAAAACAGCCTGGAGGAATCAGGGTCCTTGCATTCAGACTATACTACAAAGCTACAGTAGTCAAGACAGTATGGTACTGACACAAAAACAGAAATATAGATCAATGGAACAGGATAGAAAGCCCAGAGATAAACCCACGCACATATGGTCACCTTATCTTTGATAAAGGAGACAAGAATATACAATGGAGAAAAGATAGTCTCTTCAATAAGTGGTGCTGGGGAAACTGGACAGCTACATGTAAAAGAATGAAATTAGAACACTCCCTAATACCATACACAAAAATAAACTCAAAATGAATTCAACACCTAAATGTAAGGCCAGACACTATAAAACTCTTAGAGGAAAACCTAGGCAGAACACTCTCTGACATAAGTCACAGCAGGATCCACTTTGACCCACCTCCTAGAGAAATGGAAATAAAAACAAAAATAAACAAATGGGACCTAATGAAACTTAAAAGCTTTTTCACAGCAAAGGAAACCATAAACAGCATGAAAAGGCAACCCTCAGAATGGGAGAAAATATTTGCAAGTGAAGCAACTGACAAAGGATTAATCTCCAAAATATACAAGCAGCTCATGCAGCTTAATATGAAAAAAAAAAAACCAACACAATCCTGAAATAGGCAGAAGACTTAAAAAGACATTTCTCCAAAGAAGACATACAGATTGCCAACAAACACATGAAAAGATGCTCAACATCACTAATCATTAGAGAAACGCAAATCAAAACCACAGTTAGGTATTATGTCACGTGGTCAGAATGCTCATCATCAAAATATCTACAAACAATAAATGCTGCAGAAGGTGTGGAGAAAGGCGAACACTCTTGCACTGTTGGTGGGAATGTAAATTAATACAGCCACTGTGGAGAACAGTATGGAGGTTCCTTAAAAAACTAAAAAGAGAACTACCGTATGACCCAATAATCCCACTACTGGGCATATACCCTTACGAACCATAATTCAAAAAGAGTCATGTACCTCAATGTTCTTTGCAGCACTATTTACAACAGCCAGGACATGGAAGCAACCTAAGTGTCCATCGACAGGTGAATGGATAAAGAAGATGTGTCACATATATACAATGGAATATTACTCAGCCATAAAAAGAAACGAAATTGAGTTATTTGTAGTGAGGTGGATGGACCCAGAGTCTGTCACACAGAGTGAAGTAAGTCAGAAAGACAAAAACAAATACCATATATATGGAATCTGAAAAAAAAAAGTTCTGATGAAGCTAGGGGCAGGACAAGAATAAAGACGCAGACGTAGAGAATGGACTTGAGGACGCAGGGAGGGGGAAGGGTAAGCTGGGACGAAGTGAAAGAGTAGCATTGACATATATACCCTACCAAATATAAAATAGATAGCTAGTGGAAAGCAGTCACATAGCACAAGGAGATCAGCTCAGTGTTATGTGACCACCTAGAGGGGTGGGATAGGGAGGGTGGGAGGGAGAAGAAAGAGGGAGGGGATATCGGTATATAGGTATAAATATAGCTGATTCAGTTTGCTATACAGCAGAAACTAACACAACATTGTAAAGCAATTATAATCCAATAAAGATGTTAAAAAGAAAATGTTATGTGACTTGCAAATTATCAGGACAATGTTAAGAAGAGGAAACGGGAAAAGCAACCATTTTTCCAAGGAAAAGTAATCAATAGATGCCAACCCTGAGATAATCCAGATATTGGAAGTATTAAAGACTATAAAGCAGGTATAACTATGCTGCCTAAGACAATGTTGTGCTCTTCAAATGGATGAAGATATGGAAGTCCTCATGGGGGAATATAAACCATATAAAGAACTGATCGCTAGTTTTGGTATGGAGAATATTACATCTAATATAAGAAATTCATTCTATGCGCTCAATGGCACAGTGGAGAAGACAGGAGGGACAGTGAGTTTAGGATAGAGAAGCAAAAATTTAGAGAATATAAACTTTAAGGAAAACAAGCAAACAAACAAGTGTCGAACGTTGTGGGATAATGAGAGGTCTAACATTAATTCATGTCAGTGGGATCCCAGAATGAAAGAGATGAAGAAAGGAGATAGCATTCAGACGATAGGATTGTAGTAGATTAGGAAAGGTTAAGAATCAAAAGCTAAATTATTAGAATAATAAAGTCTGTTAAATTTATTCCATAAACATGAATATACAGAATCTTTGATTTGTGAATATTATTAAGCCTCACAAAAAATTAAACTGTATAAAATCACGAAAATAATGAAACAACATGGATCAAATCTAAGAAAATTTGCATAGGGAATTTTGACAAACATTAAAAAATTGACAGATGTGTTTATGGACTGATGCGTTAATACTGTAAATATCATTTGTATCCAAGTAAATCTATACATTCAGTCAAACAACAATCAAAATGTTAACAAAATATTTAACACTGTTCTAATATGTATATGAAAACATAAATGATCAATAGCCAAAATCTTTAATGGGAACAAATTTGAAATATTGATACTTTTAGCTATAAATATGTGCTATAGAAAATGTGGTTAAACCAGTGTAGTATTGCACAATAATATACGAACAGATAATTTTAACAAAATAATCCAGAAAAAGACCTACACACATATAGACATCATGTATACAAATTAAAGTTTTATATATCCTATGATGCAGTAATTTTTTTTCTATTTAAAATTCTTATAATTTCATGTGCATCAGAAGAAAGGTATAAGGATAGTGATGGCAGATTTATTCATACTAGCCCCAGTCTGGATACTTTTCAAATGTGTATCAACAGCAGTATTCTTAGTAAAAGGTGGTACATTAATGCAATAGGATATTATATAGCAATGAAAATTAATAACAGCTTCAAGAATCAATATGCATGAAACTTACAAATATTGGGAAAATAAATTTATAGAAGAATATATATATTTTGTAAAGTTAGTAAACAGGCAAAATTATTTTTAAACATCTGATAGTGGTTTTCTCTCAGCATTAGGCAGAGAACTATGATCATAAAGGAACACACAGGGAAACTAAGTTTCTGTGAGTATAATCGTTAATTTTATATGTCAACTTGAATGGGCCATGGGATGTCTAGATAATCTGATTAAACAGTATTCTGGGTATGTCTGTGAAGGTGTGGTGTTTTTAGATGAGATTAGCATTTGAGTTGGTAGACTGAGTAAAGCAGATTGCTCTCCCTAGCATGAGTGGGCCTCATCCAGTCAGTCAAAGGCCTGAATAGAACAAAAAGGCTGATCTACTTTAAGAGGAAACTCCTCCTGCCTGAATGTCTTTGATATGAAACATGGATCTTTTCCTACCTTCAGTCTCAAATTGAAACATCAGCTTTTCCTAGATTTCAAGTTGGTTAGCCTTCAGACTGGAGCTACACCATCAGCTCTGCTAGGCACCCACCTTGCTTACGGCAGATCTTGGGCCTTGTCAGCATCCATAATCGAGTAAGCCCATTCCTTATCATGATCTGTCTGTCTGTCTCTCAAAGTTTTCAGAGTATAGGTCTGTTAGCTCCTTGATTAAATTTACTGGTTCTGTTTCTCTGGAGAACTCTAATAGAGGCAATAATCAATATCTTAATTTAGTAGGATAATTATAAGAATTTTTATTTCATAATCATTCTTCAAAATCTACATATTTTCCTTTCTTCTGTATTATGCATTCCTCAACAAAACAAAACACACACAAGTAAAAAAAAAAAAGTAACTACCATCTCTCTCCAAAATTATACTTATGGAATCCCTATCACTTTTTCTTTGCTGGGGTCTCTTACGCAATCTGCCTTTGAATTTTAGTACAACAATGGCTGTCCCACAAATAAAACTCTTCCCTAGAAGTTAAATTTCCAATTCTCACCAGATATTTTATAAAGTTTTCTATTTTTTACTTCCATTCTTCTTAAATCTCCAGTAATTTTGGTAGTGATTTAATTCTTGCAAAACACTGGTAGGTGAATCACTTCTTCTTTTTCAGGTTTCCCCTCATGTTCAAACATGAGTGGGAAAAGGAAATAGAAAGTCATCAAATAATATAGTTTAATTTTGGCCTAAGATAGATCAAAGTTTCTGAGAGGAACATATTTCTGATGCATTACTTGACTGGCTAAATATAGCACAGCAGGTAAATCTACTTATCTTGAAAGTGCCCTGGGCAGAAGGACCCTCCCATTATTACAGGGGTCTCGGGGCATTTTTAAACTCCTTGTAGTTTATGGAACTTTTTGTTTGTAATATGTTTCTGGAGAGAAGATATATAGTTTCCATCATATTTTAAAAGACGTCCCAGAAAAACCATGAGGGGTTGCTGGTCCAATTTTTCGGGACTGCAGATGGTGCTAGTTATTTCATACTATTCTTAAATATTGTATTAGAATTACCAACAGAAAACTAGATTAGGACAGATAATTGGAGAAAGAAGTGCCAATTATAGGGACATGATAAATCCAATTATAATTTCTGTGCTTCAGAAGTGATCACAGTGCACTTGATGCACTCCTGTGAGATATGTTTATAAGTAATGTAGAATATCTTATGTTTGACTTGGATGTGGAAATTAGTAGAGAGATAAAGGATGGCTAATTTTGGATCAACTATATTGTTTCTTGGTTCACAGGATAGATGGTGACACAGACTGAAAAACAAATGCTCTAAATTACTAAATTATCTCTTTGTTACCTGACATATGTCATGAGGCTTCCCAGAGTGCCACTTTTCTTTCCAAAAGAATACTAAAGCACAAAAATAACTGCATCAGTAACTGGAAACGTTCATTTAATCAACTTTGTTTTATGAAATATCAAGACATGGTTAACTGACAAAAAATGTGTAGTAGGACTCTGTAACATACACAATTCTTTAAAAATCAAAGTTTTATAGTTTATTCTTATGGTTTGTTAAATGTGTCTGGCCAGTGAATTGCATTATATAAACTATAATAAAATATATGTATTAATAATATACACTTGATTCTAAAGGCATACTGAACATATCATGCCCTATGTTTCATCATTGTGTATATATTTGTATATACATGCAATCACATTTGCATACATACACATGGATATATATACACACATACATATATACATACATACATTTATATACATATATGAAGATAAATATGCTTACATGAGCTAAAAAGCAAACATGTCTACACATGTATATGTGTATAAATAATCATTAGTTATAAATTATTATATCCCTACAAAAGTGTAAAAACTCTAAATAATACATTAAATCACTAGTTTATTGAAAAATATAGAATAAGCTCTGTTAGTAAGAGTTAATAATGTTAGGTATTTTAATTAATCAGAGTGGCCAGTTATTTGAGAGGCAAACATTTTCAAAGAATTAACATTAAATAAAATGCACTTCATTCTAAAAAAATACTGAAAATATTCTGGGGGGGTGGAATTTGAGAACATTACAATATCAGTGATTCGGATTAACTGTATTAACTTATACAAGTTTCTCCTGTCTTAAATACAGAGTTATTAGGTAATAGCTCCACACTCCAAAATGCTCAAGATTAGCCTTTGGTACATGCCAGACATTAGATATATATGATGATACAAAAACAAGTAAATTCAAAATTTTTTCTTCTAGTTTTCTAAAAACAATACCATTTGACATTTTAATTTTGCCTTAAAATGTTTTTTTTAAATTAAAAATTTTTTTCATCTTTATTAGGTTATAATTGCTTAACAATGTTGTGTTAGTTTCTGCTGTACAACGAACTGAATCAGCTATATGTATACCTATATCACCCCCCTCTTGGGCCTCCCTCCCACCCTCCCCATCCCACCCCTCTAAGTTGTCACAAAGCACCAAGTTGATCTCCCTATGCTACATAGCAGCTTCCCACTAGCATGTGTCAAGTCTATTCTCTATGTCTGTCTCTATTCCTGCCCTGCCACTAGGTTCATCAGTACCATTGTTCTAGATTCCATATATACACGTTAATTTTTGGTATTTGTTTTGTTTCTTTCTGACTTACTTCACTCTGTATGACAGATTCTGGGTCCATCCACCTCACGACAAATGACTCAATTTCATTCCTTTTTATGGCTGAGTAATACTCCATTGTATATAAGTACCACATCTTTATCCATTCATCTGTCAATGGATATTTAGGTTGGTTCCATGTCCTGGCTATTGTAAATAGTGCTGCAGTGAACATTGGGGTACATGTATCTTTTTGAATTATGGTTTTCTCAGGGTATATGCCCAGTACTGGGATGGCTGGGTCATATGGTAGTTCTATTTTTAGTTTTTTAAGGAACCTCCATACTGTTCTCCATAGTGGCTGTATCAATTTACATTCCCACCAAGAGTGCAAGAGGGTTCGTTTTTCTCCACACCCTCTCCAGCATTTATTGTTTGTAGATTTTTTGATGATGGCCATTCTGACCATGCGCAGTGATACCTCATTGTGGTTTTGATTTGCATTTCTCTAATGATTAGTGATGGTGATAATCTTTTCATGTGTTTTTTGACCATCTGTATGTCATCTTCGGATTTGTTTTTTTGATATTGAGCTATATGAGCTGCTTGTATATTTTGAGATTAATCCTTTGTCAGTTGCTTCATTTGCAAATATTTTCTCCCATTCTGAGGGTCTTTTCATCTTGTTTATGGTTCTCTTTAAAATCTTCATGGGGGAAAACCTGTACACGTCATCATTTGGGCACGAAAATGTGCCAAAATGCGATAAATATCAGCTTACTTTCTGTGAAAGTGTCAGTCAGCATGGTATTCATTACATTGTTAAAGAGTAAATCCTGTATAAAACCTAAAATGTATTTGACTCCAAATATAAAACAGAAAATAATAAACTAATTGCTAAAGATTCTAGATGTATAATGTTCTAATATTATGATTAGAAAAGCAATTTCTAGTATTTATGAACAATGATTCCAAAGACATAGTAAATGTTTAGAGTTTATTACGACCATAACCATACTGATACCAAAGCTCTTCAGGCCAGTAAGATGGACTAGAAAGGAGTACATAGTCCAAAGAAAAGAGATATCTACAAGGTCTTTAACATTAGAAAGTTTGAATTTCATTGAATTGGAGTAAGATTTTCTTTAAAACATCAAAATAAACCAGCTCTACACATACAAAGCACATTATCACAGTCTTTGTTACCTATTGTCCTATGACTGAGAACATTTTGTCCAAATATCTGATTATTTATGGTGGGAGGGCAAGTTTGTTACCAGCTACTCAAGTATGTGTAGAAGTGGAAGTGACGTTGAAATATTTTATTCTTGTGACTCCAAGTAGATATAATTCCTCTGTATATAAGGCAGAGATTGCAGGAATTGAATAAAAGGGGCTATTTTTATTGTCATCTAAGATAGAAATTAGTGAAATAGAATGTCACAAAAATTCATAGTTAGAAACAGATAATTAAGAATGGTTTTGTAAATTAAATGACTATTATCAGGCCTATAACCTTCAAAATATCTTAGTTACAAATATAAAATATAGAGATATTGAATAGTAAAGTAAAAGTGAATTTTCATTTATGCAAGGGAAAGTTTAAATAATAAAAACATGAACCAAAAATATTAAACGTTCAAAAGGGTACATGGAGAATAAAGTGACTAAATTTTGACAAAAAAGTAAAATGTGTACTCTCAGAAATCTGTCATCTGTAGGATGTGAGAATTTGTTAAACTCTGAACAAATATTTTTCTTTCTTAAATATTTATTGATCATATTCCAAAATCCTTTCTAAGTAAATCTTTTTTTAAAAAATTAATTTATTTTTGGCTGTGTTGGGTCTTCGTTGCTGCGCACAGGCTTTCTCTAGTTGCGGCAAGCGGGGGCTACTCTTCGTTGCAGTAAGCTAACTTCTCATTGTGGTGGCTTGGCTTGTTGCGGAGCATGGGCTCTAGGTGCGTGGGCTTCAGCAGTTGTGGCATGTGGGCTCAGTAGTTGTGGCTTGCAGGCTCTAGAGCGCAGGCTCAGTAGTTGTGGCGCATGGGCTTAGTTCCTCTGCGGCATGTGGGATCTTCCCAGACCAGGGCTCGAACCTATGTCCCCTGCAATGACAGGCAGATTTTTATCCACTGTGCCGCCAGGGAAGTCCCCTAAGTTAATAGTTTTAAAATCAGTAAGTTATATACACAGTCTAAAGTTGGGAAGAATTTTAAATCATATTTTTTGTGGGAGTTCAAAACTTCCTATTATAATTTCCTCTCTGTGAGGTGATAAATTTTCCAACTATCAATTTCTTATTATTAGATTTTCATTTTAATTTGTTCTTTATCTCTGCATATGTTCTCCCAGCAAAAGCACTTCTCAGATAGCTGGTTTATATGGGTGATTGTGTTTTGTATGTGTCCTCTAATAATACATGAAAATGGCATGTCCCAACCCCAAAGATATGTTTTCTTAAACAGGATCAAAATACTAAGGACTGAAGTGGTAAAATGTTAATGATTGTTTAAGCATCCTCTAAAAAGTAGGAAAGCAAGTAGAATGAAATGTTGGCATCAGGGCCCTTTTTGTGCCTGAAATTGAACCATGTAGTAATTGACTGCTCTGCTCAGACATCTCAGTGCAGCAAAGAGATTTAACTCCTAGTATTTCACATGTACTATTGAGATCACATAGCCAAACAAAACTTCTCATAAATGTAACCACTGTGTAGCAATTTTATCCATAATAATAAATTTTCAAAAATATACTGACCCTTAGGATTAAATTTTAAAGAAAGAAACAAAAGCAAAAGCAAGAATGGTCACAGTAGCTATGTGTTTTAAATACTACTCACCTGATTCTTAAGTGCAGCCTGAGTTGAGATCTGTTAGCTTTCATCCTGCTCAGAGTTTTCAGTCTTGTTTAGGGTCTGATAGATTGGTGTTTTCACCTTAAAACCACTCTAGTTCATGACATGCTATCTTTAAAACTGTGCTTTAAACAATACTGAAATTTTACTCTCCTTGATCACAATTTTCATTCAGCATAATTAATTCTAAATGATTTTCTGACTATTTTCAAAGTTTAAATGAATCCTTAAATGGTAAAGATTTGCTATCATTCTAGACATAAAGAGGAAGCAGCAATCCCCAAGAGCACTTATTAAACTATTTTGTACAATGATAGCATGGTTCCAAGGTAAGTGAAATGGACCAGTACCTTTGGAAATGTTCAAGTTCTAATATATTTTAAAAGTAGTTTCATTATTTTATAGTGACAACTAATACTATAAATAGGGAGATATAATTTCTCTCAAACATTTCTAGTAATCGTGGAGTTTGTATATTAAAAGTCAGCAATTCAGTTCTCCTGAATTGGAACTGCTGAAATTTAATCTAGATTGAGTATATGTTTACTGTTGTACTTTTTAAAAAATAAAAACCTTAAAATGCACTGGAGCATATGAGTTTTCAAGGGAAATGTTTAGCATATATAAAAGAAATTATTTAAGAACTTCAACAGCATTATGGTTAATTAAAAGCATTTTTTTATCTTATGGTGAAAACAGTCTTTCTTTAAAGGATTTCTCAATTTCAAAATTATTTTATCAACAAGATTTTAAAAGAAATATAGGTTTTTAAAAAATGTTTTCAACATTTGGAACTATTATACTTTCCAAGTGTAATATATGGACAGAAAGGGACCATAAGCAACTATCTATATAAAATTATATTAAGCTTTCAAGCCTAAATGTATACACTTCCACTGGAAATGAAATAGCCACATGTATCAGGAGCAGAGGCAATATCTCTCAGTGGAGCGTCTCTCAGTGGAGTTGCTAAGGAGGGGTAGCAGCTGTCAGTGAAAACATAAATGCAAGATAGGTCCTAGTGTGCCACTGTCCTTTGAAACATGGAGCTAAACAACTCATGTTCATGAAGAACTGTCACAAACAGCCTATGCATTGACACTCTCAGGGAATGTTCAGAGGTATCCATGACCCTCTTAAGCCAAACTTGGCATCAGAAAAGCCACATCCTCATTCAGAGTTGGTGCTCCTGAACAGTAACACTGCCTTCAGATTTGTAGAATTATGCGAAGTCCGTTTCATCTCAATCTCTATTTTGACTGAGTTGTACTGATTCTGAGTTTGATCCAATGATCTTAATCCATTTTTTCCACATAGGCATTGATATTCTCCATCAACTTTGAAAGATAACCTTCAAGTTTGGCATTAATAATTTTTGATCCTTATTTAGGTCTATAAATGTCATATCGGCCAGTTTAAATTGTATTTGCATTACTTTAAAAGTGGCTGTATATGGATATAACTAATAAATATGCCTGTAAAATTTGACAGTATATCTCAAGTTGATGGTCTACTACAAATCAAAGAATTAGTTTAACAAGCATTCATTTCTTCTTAGAACTAAGCATTCATTTCTTCTTAGACATACTAATTTGTCTTGTTTTGTTTTTTGCACCACTATGGATCTCTTTCAATATGCAGAAAAAAAAAATTCACCCCTGAAAAATGAAGGTAATTTTGGGGATATAAAAGCTGTTAGTTTTTTAGAACAAATATTGGGGTAATAATCATAGAAGCTTATACTCATTTTAAACTTCATCTTCTTGTTATTCTGTACACAGTTCAGACTTTCAAAATGTTACACATCTTGAAGGAAGAAAATCTGTTATGTATTTTTCACTGACTACAATTCTTCATTAAAAACCTTAATCTGAAATATTTAATATATTTTGTGCAAACTGCAAGTCAAAACTTTTCAGTCATAATTCAGCAATCTTACAGTTAACAAGTGATAAACTAATAGACAGACAAGACTGTACTACTTTCTGTGTCTAAATCATAACCTCTGTGTGAAGTCAGGAGCCCCTCTGAGGAACAAGAGTGAATGGACTTGAGGAGTCCGGGATATCCAGAAATTTTATGCACGTATATTTGCAAATACACATGCATGCATATACACATGTTCATTTTCTGGTAAGAGACTTCACTAAATTTTTAAATATATATTTGACCCAAGAAAAACTAAAAAGGATTGGACTGCCTTTGTGTTTTAATGTAACAATTAGCATTTACACCAGAGATATGAGGGAGAGAAAATACATTTTTCATATTATCTGCTCTACTGGTCTTAGAGTTAGGATGACCATTTATCCTTGTTTATTTAAACAGTCCTGATTTACACCTATTGTGCCTTGCTAATTGTTAGTAAAGAATTGCTTTGCTCTCCAAAATGTCCCAGTTTGGAAGATAAATTATATGGTCACTCCTATAAACACAGAATCTGAAACCAAACTGTCTGGGATCAAACTTCAGTCCCAGGTTACACACTTCCTAGTTGTGTAACCTGGGACAATTAGTTAAAATATTAAATTTCTTCTACTATAAAGCAAAGCTATATATTCACTAATATCTGCTTCATAGGGCTGTTATAATGATAAGATTAATGTTTTTGAAATTTTATGAACAGTGGTTACAGTTAATGTATATGTTTGTAAGTAAGTTAACAAATTGTAAGGAAATTAATTAGTGTATATTGTTATTATCAAGTGAAACGTTCTAATTTCCTACCTTCATGTCCCACTTCATTTCATTTCTTCTGAAATCCCATCCCCTTTTTCTCTGTCCAATTACCCTTTTCCTTTAACTCAGATACATTTTCCACATGAATCCTTCCTCAATCTTGTGCTTGATTTCTTGGGAAACCTCCCATAACTCTACTTCTACTGATATACCACATTAGAGAAAAATCTCATATTATCCACCTACCATTCCTACAAGATTATAATTTTATTAGATATCAGGACAAAGTTTTTTCTCTTTCTTATTCCCCACAGCACTTACTAGGGTTTTGAATGAAGTTTTTAAGCAAATATAATTTTATGAATAAAAGAGAATTTCCTTAAAATATAACCCTTCCTCAGGAATATTTGATTTCATCAGCAATGGAAAAATTCTTAATATACGTAAGGATACTTAATATACATAGAGAACTATACTCAGATAGAAGAAATTTGGAAATAACTGGAATATTTTAACCACTGCAGTAATCTATCCATAGTGGGAATAGTCAACCTTAAAAAGGCGAATGTTTTACTAAGATACAATTGACTTATAACATTGTGTAAGTTTAAAGTGTACAACATTTGATACATGTATATATTGTAAAATGTTTACCACAAGATGTTTAGTTAACATCTGTCACCTCACATAGTTACAAATTACAAGTGTCAATTATATCTCAATAAAACTGGGGAAAAAAGAATTACCTGACACACAGTAGGCCCCCAATAAATATTTGTTAAAAAAAAAAGGAGGGAGGCATGTTTTGAGATTGACTACTGGAAGAGTAGGAAGCGATTCTACTTTGAATACAGCAGACCATTAAATTCTTGGGGAGAGAAAATAGTCTCTGTATCCCCAAATCCTTCATTTTAACTATGGAATTTTATTTTCCTATCACCTTTGAGGAGCCATAGTGAATGCACTCTAATTTAAGAATAACTAACTTCAGCAAAATAGAGACACAACAAAACTGAAACTAAGACTAGTTTCTTGATCCCAAGCCCATAAAACTCTTACCGGCATCTTAGAGCTTCTTAATTTGGCCTTTTTAAGTTACCATTGAACCTTGTGAAAATAGTATTCATGAGAACATTTTAAACTCATTTAGTTTTTGATTAGAATAGTCATAGCAATTTTTAGATGTGAGGAAGACAGGTTAAGTATTTTTCCCTTAGGTTAAATGGAACTAGCATCTCCAAAATAATTCATCAGTAATCTCCAAAATTTTGATCACATATTTAAGAAAGTCACATGCTTTACTATAGACACAAATACTGAATATAATTAAAACTATGTGTTACTCTTATTGGTAATAAATATTCATTGAAATGCTATTTTTTAATTTTGTCTATTGTGCTTCAATTTTTTTTCATCTGAAATAAAGTACCTATACTCTAGGGTTGTTGTGAGAATTACATTAGCAAATATGTATCTCATGCCTAGAATAATAATTCAACAAATGCTAGCTGCTCTTATTATCATCACATCCCAATGGAACATATGTTTTACCCTCTGGGGTTCACACGTGCTGATTTGAAGATCAGTCTTTTAAACTGTTGTTATGTTCTGTAATTATATATGTTTTCTAGTTTATCATTCAGTGTCTTAACATTTTCACGTTGCCTAATATTTTAGTCTTCACTTGGAATTGAGAAAATACATTAATAGTATTAATGTATTAATAAGTTGAATTATTGTATATTAAAATATAGTTAACAGTCATTTAACATTGGCCAGAATATGTACCCCTCTCTATATCTAGACATTTTATCATCTGTAAATTATGTTAATTATTCCTTTCTTCCTTACACCAAAAGATTATTGTAAGAAATGGTGCCTAGTGTGTGAAAATTATTTGAAATCTGCTAAGAGAGGCAAGGTGGCTAGTGCATTTTGCAAACTTACTATAGTGGAGGCACTATGCTTGGTGCTTTGTAAGTAAACTCATGAATAAATCAAATGTTAATAAAATGATTATTATTCTCATGTTCGTTGAGAAAGTAACTATGTCTAGAAGAGTGCAAATGATTATGAATATTTGCCTTAATTGTTTAAGAGTTAAATCCCTAAAATAAATAATATGCTGGTAAGAATATTAAGGGATATGTCCGAGCCATTCCAATTAAAATAAATTTCCCCATAGTTTCGTATCAAAAGAACTTCTTCAATTTTAACATTACTTTTTACTTAACGTTTCAATTCTTGGTAAAGGAGAAAGATTGCATAAAGCTGGTAATCTCTTTTTTTTTTCACATTTTCTGAGGACACTTCTCACAACCACCACCAATTTACAAGTGTGTAGGAGCTTTGCATGTGGTACTTAAACACGGTTTTTCATTAACAGCTATATTTACGTTTTTTTTTAACTCTCCAAAGAAAAATTGCAGAGATATTAGTGTAGAAACTGGAAGCTATGAAATCATTACACCCAGGCTTATTAGAATAATTTCTAACTGCTTCCTAAATCAAAGTAGGAAGTCATATACATTAAACATATGTTAAACATATATTTGAAGTAATATATTACATTTCATTTAAAAATGAAAACAATTCCCCTTTTTCTTTTTCTCTTTTAAAAAAAATCCAGATTTTTAAGGTATAATTGACAAAAAAAATTGTATATATTTAAAGTGCAGAATTTAGTGTTTCAATATACATATACATTGTGAAGTAATCACTACAATCAAGCTAATTTACATCCATCATGGGGAGGTAGGGAAATCAGAGATGTTAGTCAAAGGGTACAAAGTTTCAGTTATTTAAAATAAATAAGTTCTAGAGAAATAATGTACTACAATGTGACTATAGTCAACAGTACTCTATTGTACACCTGAAATTTGCTAAGGGGTTAGATCCTAAGTGTACTCACTGCTTTGATTTTCCAGTATGTTGAAGTAGCTTCTATCACCCATTTCTTTAGTCTCAAAAAAATTACAAACGTTCAGTAAATGGAAGTGGAGGGAACAATTTCTAACTCATGTTATAAGGCTAGTATTATCCTGACATAAAAACCAAACAATGGGATAACATGAGATGTAAACTACAGACGAATATAGTAACAAATATAGGAGCTGGAAAAAGGAGAGACACACAGATCAATGGAGCAGAATAGAATGCTCCAAAATAAAATCGTATCTACAGGTAATTTATCCTTAGTAGATATACAAAGGCAACACAGTGGAGAAAGTATAGTCTTTTCAACAATTCGTGCTGGAAACATTTAACACTAATAAATAAATAAATAAATAAATAAATGTCAATCCTACATTGTATCGTATACAGAAATTAAATCATAAACCCAGATGTAAAATTTTAAATCATTAATCTTCTTAAAGAAGCACAGTAGAAAAATCTTTGTGTCCTTGGATTAGGCAACATTTCCTTGGAATATTTTCTAACAGGAAGAGAAAATAAATTGCTACATTGGACTTTAAAATCTTCCATTAATGTAGTGTTAAAATCTTCCATTAATGTAGTGTATCACATTAATTTTGTGTGTATATTAAGTTGTCCTTGCATCTCAGGCATAAATCTCACTTGTTCATGGTGTATGATCCTTTTAATGTGCTGTTGAGTTCAGGTTGCTAGAATTTTGTTGAGAATTTTTACATTTATATTCATCAGGTGTATTGGTTTGTAGTTTTCTTGTAGTGTCTTTATTTGGCTTTGGAATCAGAGTAATGCTGGCCTCATAAAGTATATTTGAGAGTGTCCCTTCTTCTTCAATTTTTTGGAAGAATTTGAGAAAGATTAACACTAGCTCTATTTAAATGTTTGGTAGAATTCACCAGTAAAACTATCTGGCCACAGGTTTTTCTTTTTTTGAGAGGCTTTTAATTACTGATTCATTCTCCTTATTCATTATTGGTCTGTTCAGATTGTCTGTTTCTTCTTTTTTCAGTCTTGGTAGGTAGTATATTCCTAGAAATGTATCCATTTTTCTAGGTTATCCAATTTATTGACATAATAGTTCATAGTAGTCTTATGATCCTTTATATTTCTGTGGTATCAGTTGTAATATCTCTCCTTTCACTTATAATTTTATTAATTTGGGTTCTCTCTTTTTTCCTGGTTGGTCTTTACCTAAGATTTGTCAATTTTGTTTATATTTTCAAAGAACCAGTTCCTAGTTTTGATAATTTTCTACTGTTTTCCTGTTTCATGTATTTATGCTCTAATCTTTATCATTTCCTTTCTTCTGCTAAGTTTGGACTTTGTCCTTTTTCTTGTACCTTAAGGTATAAATTTATGTTGTTTACTTGAGATGTATCTTTTTTCTTCATGTATGTGCTTATCACTATAAACTTTACTCTTTGAACTGCTGTTTCTATACGTCATATGTTTTGTTATGTTGTATTTCATTTGTCTTAAGATACTTTCATCTGTCTGAAGATTTTATTTCTCTTTGGATTTCTTCTTTGAGCTATTGGTTGCTCAAGAGTGTGTTGTTTAATTCCCATGTATTTGTGAATTCCAGCTTTCCTTCTGTTATTGATTTCTAGTTTTATACCATTGTGCTCAAAAAAAAATACTTGATATAATTTGTCTTTAATTTGTTGAGACTTCAACATATGATCTTAGAAAATGTTCTGTGTGTTTGAAAAGGGTGTGCATTCGGCTGCCATTGGATGAAATGTTATGAATATGTCTGTGAGATCCACTTGGTCTATAATGTTGAGAATTTTTGCATCTAAGCTCATCATGATTATTGGCACGTAGTTTTCTTGTAGTGGTCTTTGTCTGACTTTGGTATCAGGGTAATGCTGGTCTCATACAATAAATTTGGAAGCCTTCCTCTTCTTCAGTTTTTTGGAAGAGTTTTGCAAAAGATTGGTATTAATACTTTAAATATTTGTTAGAATTCACTAGTGAAACCATGTGGTCCTGGGCTTTTACTTTTGGGGATATTTTTGATTACTGATTTAATCTTTTTACTTGTTATGTTCAGATTTTCTATTTCCTCGTGATCAACCCTGGGTAAAAATCACATGATCATCTCAATAGATGAAGAAAAAGCATTTGACACAATTCAACACCTTTTCATGATTAAAAACTCTCAACAAACTAGGTATAAAAGAAATGTACGGGGGGGACCTTGAAGATGGCGGAAGAGTAAGACGCGGAGATCACCTTCCTCCCCACAGATACACCAGAAATACATCTACACGTGGAACAACTACAGAACACCTACTGAAGGCTGGCAGAAGACCTCAGACCTCCCAAAAGGCAAGAAACTCCCCCACGTACCTGGGTAGGGCAAAAGAAAAAAAGAAAAAACAGAGACAAAAGAATAGGGACGGCACCTGCACCAGTGGGAGGGAGCTGTGAATGAGGAAAAGTTTCCACACACTAGGAAGCCCCTTCGCGGGCGGAGACTGCGGGAGGCGGAGGGGGGAGCTTCGAAGCCGCAGAGGAGTGCACAGCAACGGTGTGGAGGGCAAAGCGGGGAGATTCCCGAACAGAGGATCGGTGCCGACGGGCACTCACCAGCCCGAGAGGCTTGTCTGCTCACCCGCCGGGGCGGGTGGGGCTGCGAGCTGAGGCTCTGAGGCTCGGGTTTCGGTTTCGGACTGAGCGCAGGGAGAGGACTGGGGTTGGCGGCTTGAACATAGCCTGAAGGGGTTAGTGCGCCACGGCTAGCCAGGAGGGAGTCCGGGGAAAAGTCTGCACCTGCCGAAGAGGCAAGAGACTTTTCCTTCCCTCTTTGTTTCCTGGTGCGCGAGGAGAGGGGTTTAAGAGCGCTGCTTAAAGGAACTCCACAGACGGGCGCGAGCCGCGGCTAAAAGCGCGGACCCCAGAGATGGGCGCGAGCCGCAGCTGAAAGCGCGGACCCCAGTGATGGGCGCGAGCCGCGGCTGAAAGCGCGGACCCCAGAGACGGGCGGGAGACGCTAAGGCTGCTGCTGCTGCCACCGAGGGGCCTGTGTGCGAGCACAGGTCACTCTCTACACCCCTCTTCCGCGGAGCCTGTGCAGCCCACCACTGCCAGGTTCCCAGGATCCAGGGACAACTTCCCCGGGAGAACGCACGGCGGGCCTCAGGCTGGTGCAAAGTCACGCCGGACTTTGCCGCCGCAGGCCCGCCCCGCACTCCGTGCCCCTCCCTCCCCGCCGGCCTCAGTGCGCCAGAGCCCCCGAAGCAGCGGCTCCTTTAACCCCGTCCTGTCTGAGCAAAAAACAGACGCCCTCCAGCGACCTACACCCAGAGGCAGGGCCAAATCCAAAGCTGAGCCCCTGTGAGCTGTGAGAACAAAGAAGAGACAGGGAAATAGCTCCCAGCAGCCTCAGAAGCAGCGGATTAAAGCTCCACAATCAACTTGATATACCCTGCATCTGTGGTATACATAAAGACAACCAATAATCCCAAACCTCTTTTAGTGTGGATGTATGTGTATGCTTCTGTGTAAGATGTTGTCTGTATAGCTTTGCTTCCAACATTTGTCCTAAGGTTCTATCCGTCCCTTTTTTTTTTCTAAATAAGAATTTTTTAATTCAATAACTTCATTATACTTTATTTTATTTTTACTGTATCTTTTCTTTCTGTCTTTTTTCCTTCATTCCCTCCTTCCTCCCTCCCTCCCTCCTTTCTTTCCTTCTTGCCTTCTTTCCTTCTTTGCTTCTTTCTTTCTTTCCTCCTTCCTTCCTTCCCTCCTTTCCTTCTTTCTTTCCTCATACTTCTACTAATTCCCTCTACTTTTTCTCCCTTTTATTCTGAGCCGTGTGAATGAAAGGTTCTTGGTGCTCCAGCCAGGAGTCAGGGCTCTGCCTCTGAGGTAGGAGAGCCAACTTCAGGACACTGGTCAACAAGAGACCTCCCAGCTCCACATAATATCAAACGGCGAAAATCTCCCAGAGACCTCCATCTTAACACCAGCACCCAGCTTCACTCAACGACCAGCAAGCCACAGTGCTGGACAACCTATGCCAAACAACTAGCAAAACAGGAACACAACCACACCCATTAGCAGAGAGGCTGCCTAAAATCATAATAAGGCCACAGACACCCCAAAACACACCACCAGACGTGAACCTGCCCACTAGAGAGACAAGATCCATCCTCATCCACCACAACACAGGCACTAGTCCCCTCCACCAAGGAAGCCTACACAACCCACTGAACCAACCTTAGCCACTGGAGACAGACATCAAAAACAGCGGGAACTACGAACCTGCAGTCTGCAAAAAGGAGACCCCAAACACAGTAAGATAAGCAAAATGAGAAGACAGAAAAACACACAGCAGATGAAGGAGCAATAAAAAAAAACCCACCAGACCTAACAAATGAAGAGGAAATAGGCACTACCTGAAAAAGAATTCAGAATAATGATAGTAAAGATGATTGAAAATCTTGGAAATAGAATAAACAAAATGCAAGAAACATTTAACAAGGACCTAGAAGAACTAAAGGTGAAACAAACAACGATGAACAACACAATAAATGAAATGAAAAATACTCTAGATGGGATCAATAGCAGAATAACTGAGGCAGAAGAACGGATAAGTGACCTGGAAGATAAAATAGTGGAAATAACTACTGCAGAGCAGAATAAAGAAAAAAGAATGAAAAGAACTGAGGACAGTCTCAGAGACCTCTGGGACAACATTAAACGCACCAACATTCGAATTATAGGGGTTCCAGAAGAAGAGAAAAAGAAAGGGACTGAGAAAATATTTGAAGAGATTATAGTTGAAAACTTCCCTAATATGGGAAAGGAAATAGTTAATCGAGTCCAGGAAGCACAGAGAGTCCCATACAGGATAAATACAAGGAGAAATATGCCAAGACACATATTAATCAAACTGTCAAAAATTAAATACAAAGAAAGCATATTAAAAGCAGCAAGGGAAAAACAACAAATAACACATAAGGGAATCCCCATAAGGTTAACAGCTGATCTCTCAGCAGAAACCCTACAAGCCAGAAAGGAGTGGCAGGACATACTGAAAGTGATGAAGGAGAGAAACCTGCAGCCAAGACTACTCTACCCAGCAAGGATCTCATTCAGATTTGATGGAGAAATTAAAACCTTTACAGACAAGCAAAAGATGAGAGAGTTCAGCACCACCAAACCAGCTTTACAACAAATGCTAAAGGCAAGAAACACAAAACAATTAAGAAAATGGGAATAGGAACATACATATCGATAATTACCTTAAATGTAAATGGACTAAATGCTCCCACCAAAAGACACAGATTAGCTGAATGGATACAAAAACAAGACCCTTATATATGCTGTCTACAAGAGACCCACTTCAGACCTAGAGACACATACAGACTGAAAGTAAGGGGATGGAAAAAGATATTACATGCAAATGGAAACCAAAAGAAAGCTGGAGTAGCAATTCTCATATCAGACAAAATAGACTTTAAAATAAGGACTATTAAAAGAGACAAAGAAGGACACTACATAATGATCAAGGGATCGATCCAAGAAGAAGATATAACAATTGTAAATATTTATGCACCCAACATAGGAGCACCTCAATACATAAGGCAAATACTAACAGCCATAGAAGGGGAAATCGACAGTAACAGATTCATAGTAGGGGACTTAAACACCCCACTTTCACCCATGGACAGATCATCCAAAATGAAAATAAGGAAACACAAGCTTTAAATGATACATTAAACAAGATGGACTTAATTGATATTTAGAGGACACTCCATCCAAAAACAACAGAATACACATTTTTCTCAAGTGCTCATGGAACATTCTCCAGGATAGATCACATCTTGGGTCACAAATCAAGCCTTGGTAAATTTAAGACAATTGAAATTGTATCAAGTATCTTTTCTGACCACAACGCCATGAGACTAGATATCAATTACAGGAAAGATCTGTGAAAAATACAAACACATGGAGGCTAAACAATACACTACTTAATAATGAAGTGATCACTGAAGAAATCAAAGAGGAAATCAGAAACTACCTAGAAACAAATGACAATGGAGACACAACGACCCAAAACCTATGGGATGCAGCAAAAGCAGTTCTAAGGGAGAAGTTTATAGCAATACAAGCCCACCTTAAGAAGCAGGAAACATCTCGAATAAACAACCTAACCTTGCACCTCAAGCAATTAGAGAAAGAAGAACAAAAAAAAAACCCAAAGCTAGGGGCTTCCCTGGTGGCGCAGTGGTTGAGAGTCCGCCTGCCGATGCAGGGGATGCGGGTTCGTGCCCCGGTCCGGGAAGATCCCACGTGCCGTGGAGCGGCTGGGCCCGTGGGCCATGGCCACTGAGCCTGCGCGTCCGGAGCCTGTGCTCCGCAACGGGAGAGGCCACAGCAGTGAGAGGCCCGCGTACTGCAAAAAAAAAAAAAAAACAAAAAAAAAAAAACCCAAAGCTAGCAGAAGGAAAGAAATCATAAAAATCAGATCAGAAATAAATGAAAAAGAAATGAAGGAAACAATAGCAAAGATCAATAAAACTAAAAGCTGGTTCTTTGACAAAATAAACAAAATAGATAAACCACTAGCCAGACTCATCAAGAAAAAAAGGGAGAAGACTCAAATCAATAGAATTAGAAATGAAAAAGGAGAGGTAAGAACTGACACTCCAGAAATAAAAGAGATCATGAGAGATTACTACAAGCAACTCTATGCCAATAAAATGGACAATCTGGAAGAAATGGACAAATTCTTAGAAATGCACAACCTGCCAAGACTGAATAAGGAAGAAATAGAAAATATGAACAGACCAATCACTAGCACTGAAATTGAAACTGTGATTAAAAATCTTCCAACAAACAAAAGCCCAGGACCAGATGGCTTCACAGGCAAATTCTATCAAACATTTAGAGAAGAGCTAACACCTATCCTTCTCTTCCAAAATACAGCAGAGGGAGGAACACTCCCAAACTCCTTCTACGAGGCCACCATCACCTTGATACCAAAACCAGACAAGGATGTCACAAAGAAAGAAAACTACAGGCCAATATCACTGATGAACATAGATGCAAAAATCCTCAACAAAATACTAGCAAACAGAATCCAACAGCACATTAAAAGGATCATACACCATGATCAAGTGGGGTTTATTCCAGGAATGCAAGGATTCTTCAATATACGCAAATCTATCAATGTGATAAACCATATTAACAAATTGAAGGAGAAAAACCATATGATCATCTCAATAGATGCAGAGAAAGCTTTTGACAAAATTCAACACCCATTTATGATAAAAACCCTGCAGAAAATAGGCATAGAGGGAACTTTCCTCAACATAATAAAGGCCATATATGACAAGCCCATAGCAAACATCATCCTCAATGGTGAAAAACTGAAAGCATTTCCACTAAGATCAGGAACAAGACAAGGTTGCCCACTCTCACCACTCTTATTCAACATAGTTTTGGAAGTTTTAGCCACAGCAATCAGAGAAGAAAAGGAAATAAAAGGAATCCAAATCGGAAAAGAAGAAGTAAAGCTGTCACTGTTTGCAGATGACATGATACTATACATAGAGAATCCTAAAGATGCTACCAGAAAACTACTAGAGCTAATCAATGAATTTGGTAAAGTGGCAGGATACAAAATTAAGCACAGAAATCTCTGGCATTCCTATATACTAGAGATGAAAAATCTGAAAGTGAAATCAAGAAAACACTCCCATTTACCATTGCAACAAAAAGAATAAAATATCTAGGAATAAACCTACCTAAGGAGACAAAAGACCTGTATGCAGAAAATTATAAGACACTGATGAAAGCAATTAAAGATGATACAAATAGATGGAGAGATATACCATGTTCTTGGATTGGAAGAATCAACATTGTGAAAATGACTCTACTACCCAAAGCAATCTATACATTCAATGCAATCCCTATCAAACTACCACTGGCATTTTTCACAGAACTAGAACAAAAAATTTTGCAATTTGTATGGAAACACAAAAGACCCTGAATAGCCAAAGCAATCTTGAGAACGAAAAAAGGAACTGGAGGAATCAGGCTCCCTGACTTCAGACTATATTACAAAGCTACAGTTATCAAGACATTACGGTACTGGCACAAAAACAGAAAGATCAATGGAACAGGATAGAAAGCCCAGAGATAAACCCACGCACATATGGACACCTTATCTTTGATCAAGGTGGCAGGAATACTCAGTGGAGAAAGGACAGCCTCTTCAATAAGTGGTGCTGGGAAAACTGGACAGGTACATGTAAACTTATGAGATTAGATCACTCCCTAACACCATACACAAAAATAAGCTGAAAATGGATTCAAGACCTAAATGTAAGGGCAGAAACTATAAAACTCTTAGAGGAAAACATAGGCAGAACACTCTATGACATAAATCACAGCAAGATCCTTTCTGACCCACCTCCTAGAGTAATGGAAATGAAAACAAAAATAAACAAATGGGACCTAATGAAACTTCAAAGCTTTTGCACAGCAAAGGAAACCATAAACAAGACCAAAAGACAACCCTCAGAATGGGAGAAAATATTTGCAAATGAAGCAACTGACAAAGGATTAATCTCCAAAATTTACAAGTGGCTCATGCAGCTCAGTAACAAAAAAACAAGCAACCCAATCCAAAAATGGGCCGACGACCTAAATACAAAGAAGATATACAGACTGCCAACAAACACATGAAAGAATGCTCAACATCATTAGTCATTAGGGAAATGCAAATCAAAACTACAATGAGATATCATCTCACACCAGTCAGAATGGCCATCATCAAAAAATCTAGAAACAATAAATGCTGGAGAGGGTGTGGAGAAAAGGGAACCCTCTTGCACTGCTGGTGGGAATGTGAATTGGTTCAGCCACTATGGAGAACAGTATGGAGTTCCTTAAAAAACTACAAATAGAACTACCATATGACCCAGCAATCCCACTACTGGGCATATACCCTGAGAAAACCATAATTCAAAAAGAGTCATGTACCAAAATGTTCATTGCAGCTCTATTTACAATAGCCCGGAGATGGAAACAACCTAAGTGCCCATCATCGGATGAATGGATAAAGAAGATGTGGCACATATATACAATGGAATATTACTCAGCCATAAAAAGAAACGAAATTGAGCTATTTGTAATGAGGTGGATAGACCTAGAGTCTGTCATACAGAGTGAAGTCAGTCAGAAAGAAAAAGACAAATACCGTATGCTAACACATATATATGGAATTTAAGAAAAAACAATGTCATGAAGAACCTAGGGGTAAGGCAGGAATAAAGACGCAGACCTCCTAGATAACGGACTTGAGGTTATGGGGAGGGGGAAGGGTGAGCTGTGACAGGGCGAGAGAGAGGCATGGACATATACACACTAACAAACGTAGTAAGGTAGATAGCTAGTGGGAAGCAGCCGCATGGCACAGGGATATTGGCTCGGTGCTTTGTGACAGCCTGGAGGGGTGGGATAGGGAGGGTGGGAGGGAGGGAGACGCAAGAGGGAAGACATATGGGAACATATGTTTATGTATGACTCATTCACTTTGTTATAAAGCAGAAACTAACACACCATTGTAAAGCAATTATACCCCGATAAAGATGTTAAAAAAAAAAAAGACATTTACCTCAACAGAATAAAAGCCAGATATGAAAAGCCCACAGCTAACATAATATTCAACAATAAAAAAACTGAAAGCTTCTTCTCTAAGATCAGGAACAAGACGAGGATGCCCATTCTTATCACTTATATTCAACGTAGTACTGAAGTCCTAGCCAGACCAATTAGGCAGAAAATGAAATAAAATGCATCTAAATTGGAAAGGGATAAGTAAAATTTGCATATGACATGGTTTTGCATGTAGAAAACCCTAAAGACTCCACAAAAAATCTGTTAGAACTAATAAACAAATTCAGTAATGTTGCAGGATAAAAATCAGCATACAAAATCTATTGTGCGTAGTTTCAGTTATTTAGTTATTAAGATGAATAAGTTCTATATATCTGCTGTACAACATTGTGCCTATAGTTAACAATACTGTATTGTACACTTAAAATTTTGTCAAGAGCATAAATTTCATATTGAGCTTTCTTACCATAATAAAGAATTTTTTAAAATCCTACCCTTCAAAAGATATTGTTAAGAAAATGAAAAGACAATCTACATATTTGAATAAAACATAGGTAAAGCACAATCTGGTAAAAAACTTATATTCAGATTATTAAAAAACCAAACTACATACTATAAATTTGGAAAATATATGAATAGACACTTCACCAACGTGAATATATGAATATTCATGAAAGATGTTGAACATGATTATTCATTAGAAAATGCAAATTAAAATTACGAGTCACCATTTTACATATATTTGAATGGCTAGAATTAAAAATCAAAACCAAAACCAAAAATAATGAAATTACAAACTCCTGGGGAGTACATATTACAGAATCGAATGCTTATATTTGCTGGTGGGAATGTGATATCCTTTAGGAACTTTGGATTGGCAGTTTCTTATAAAGTGAAACATAGACTTATCATACTAACCAGCAAACTTACTCCTAGTTTTCTGCCCCAAAGCAAAGAAAATTGCTACTTATCTTTCTACAGCAGCTTTTTTCATAATCTCCCTAAACTGGAAACAAAGTAAATATTTTTTCAACTGGTCAAGGTAAAAATAAACTGTGGTATATCAAAGAACAGAAAAGTATTGAACAGTGAGAAAACAACTATTCATACACACAGTGCTGTGAATGAATCACAAATGCATTATGCAAATCAAATGAAGCCATACTCATACTGTATGCTAAATACTTTTCACTGTGTGATTCCACTTATGTCACATTCTGGAAAAGCCAAGACATTTTAAACAGAAGACAGCTCAGTGTTTGCTAAGGAGCTGGAACTGGTAAAAGGGTTGAAAGTAAGTTGGGAGATTTAGAACTTCTTGTTATCTTGATCATGGCAGTTGTTGAAAAACTATGTATTTCTCATAAGTCATATATCAATACACAAAACATGTGAATTTTGCTTTATGTAAATTCAGCCTTAGTAAATCTGACTTGGAAAAAATTGCCAAAATTTAGTAGTGACATTTATTCTTAGTGTACATAAGTTGTACTAATGCATTTTTCATAACAGGATATTCTTAAACCTTATATTTTATGTATCTTGTCAAAAAATAGAATCCCATTGTTTTTAGTTGTTTATATTTGACACTGAAAATAAAAGCTTAGAAAATTACAGTGATTTTATACCCAAGTTAAATTCTCAATAGAATTATTGGAATTATTAATATAATACTATTTTTGCAGTCAGGGTGTTACTCAGCAATGAACATATGAATTTGACTTAAAATCAACTTAGTTTCTTATTTCAATGCTGCCACAGTATGGATAAAACTCAGTAGTAGTATCGTGACATTTAATTATGTCCATGTATTGAAAGCACTTGTCACACTGTCGGCACTTTTTAGGTACTCAGTAACAATTAAATCTTCTCTACTGTAAATGAGGCAAATGAAGATGTTTCAGTAATTTAGTCCCAGGTCCCAGCCAGTAGTTACTGAATGAGGATTCTAAACTCGGGTTTCTGACACTATATCCATGATGTGTACACATACGATACTTCCCCTAACTCCTTAATATAGGAGTTCATCTTGATGCCTTGTTGAAATATGGTGCCTTAGAGGAAACAGACTGTGAGACACATCTTCATGAAAGGTGACTAAATAAATAATCATTGAGGAGGAGGATCTTCAAGATGGCAGAGGGTTGAGACGTGGAGATCACCTTCCTCCCCACAAATTCATCAAAAATACATCTACATGTGGAACAACTCCTATAGAACACCCACTGAACACTGGGAGAAGACCTCAGGCTTCCCAAAAGGAAACTCCCCACGTACCTGGGTAGGGCAAGAGAAAAAAGAAAAAAACAGAGACAAAAGAATAGGAACGGGACCTGTACCTCTGGGAGGGAGCTGTGAAGGAGGAAAGGTTTCCACACTCTAGGAAGCCCCCTTCACTGGTGGAGCCGGGCAGTGGCAGGGGGGAACTTCGGAGCCACAGAGGAGAGCGCAGCAACAGGGGTGCAGAGGGCAAAGTGGAGAGATTCCCACACAGAGGATTGGTGCTGACCAGCACTCACCAGCTCAAGAGGCTTGTCTGCTCACCCGCTGGGGCAGGCGGGGCTGGGAGCTGAGGCTCGGGCTTCAGAGGGCGGGTCCCAGGGAGAAGACTGGGGTTGGCTGCGTGAACACAGCCTGAAGGGGGCTAGTGTGCCACAGCTAGCTGGGAGGGAGCCTGGGAAAAGGTCTGGATCTGCTGAAGAGGCAAGAGACCATTGTTTTGGGTTGTGCGAGGAGAGGGGATTCCTTCCCTGTCTGCCCACAGAAGGCAGAAAACAGCCTAAATGAGCTCCAGAGACGGGCGCAAGCTGTGGCTATCAGCATGGACCCCAGAGACGGGCATGGAACACTAAGGCTGCTGCTGCCGCCACCAAGAAGCCTGTGTGCGAGCAGAGGTCACTCTCCACACCCCCCTCCCGGGAGCCTGTGCAGCCCGCCACTGCCAGGGTCCCGTGATCCAGGGACAGCTTCCCCAGGAGAACGCATGGCGTGCCTCAGGCTGGTGCAACGTCATGCCAGCCTCTGCCTCCTCAGTCTCGCCCCACATTCTGTACCCCTCCCTCTCCCTGGCCTGAGTGAGCCAGAGCGCCCTAATCAGCCACTCCTTTAACCTCCTCCTGTCTGGCCTAAGAACAGATGCCAGAGGGCAACGTACATGCAGAGGCGGGGCCAAATCCAAAGCTGAACCCCAGGAGCTGTGTGAACAAAGAAGACAAAGGGAAATTTCTCCATGCAGCCTCAGGAGCAGCAGATTGAATCCCCACAATCAACTTGCTATACCCTGCATCTGCAGAATACCTGAATAGACAACAAATCATCCCAAAATTGAGTCAGTGGACTTTGGGAGCAACTATAGGCTAGGCGTTTGCTGTATGTGACTGACTAGTTTCCAATTTATATGTTTACCTTAGTTTAGTTTTTAGTGCTTGTTATTATTGGTGGATTTGTTTATTGGTATGGCTGGTATGAGGCAAATGAAGATGTTTCATGAAGATGTTTCAGTAATTTAGTCCCAGGTCCCAGCCAGTAGTTACTGAATGAGGATTCTAAAAACACTTTTTTTAAAAAAAGTGTTTTTTTAAAAACACTTATTTTTATAATTTTTTTTAAAAACACTTTTTTTAAAAACACTTATTTTAATAATTAAAATTTTTTATATTTTAATAACTTTATTTTATTTTATTTTCCTTTCGTTCTTTTTATTCCCTCCCTTTTCTTCTGAGCCGTGTGGCTGACAGAGTCTTGGTGCTCCGGCCAGGTGTCACACCTGAGCATCACCTGAACTCGGAGAGCCGAGTTCAGGACATTGGTCCACCAGAGACCTCCCAGCCCTACGTAATATCAATCAGCAAGAGCTCTCCCAGAGATCTCCATCTCAATGATAAGACCCAGCTCCACTCAACAACCAGCAAGCTCCAGTGCTGGACACCCCATGCCAAACAACAACAAGACAGAAACACAACCCCACCCATTAGCAGAGAGGCTGCCTAAAATCATACTAAGTTCACAGACACCCCAAAACACACCACCAGACGTGGCCCTGCCCACCAAAAAGACAAGATCCGGCCCCACCCACCAGAACACAGGCACTAGTCCCCTCCATGAACCAACATTACCCCCTGGGGGCAGACACCAAAAAGAGCGGGGAACTATGAACCAGCAGCCTACAAAAACGAGACCCCAAACACAGTAAGTTAAGCAAAATGAGAAGACAGAGAGGTACGTGGCAGAAGAAGGAGCAAGGTAAAAACCCACCAGACCAAACAAATGAAGAGAAATAAGTAGTCTACTTGAAAAAGATTTCAGAGTGATGATAGTAAAGATGATCCAAAATCTTGGAAATAGAATGGAGAAAATATAAGAAACATTTAACAAGGACCTAGAAGAACTAAAGAACAAACAAAAAATGGTGAACAACACAATAAATGAAATTAAAAATTCTCTAGAAGGAATCAATAGAATAACGGAGGCAGTAGAATGGATAATTGACCTGGAAGATAAAATAGTGGAAGTAACTACTGCAGAGCAGAATAAAGAAAAAAGAATGAAAAGAATTGAGGTCAGTCTCAGAGACATCTGGGACAACATTAAACACACCAACATTCAAATTATAGGGGTCCCAGAAGAAGAAGAGAAAAAGAAATGGACTGAGAAAATATTTGAAGAGATTGTAACTGAAAACTTCCTTAACATGGGAAAGGAAATAGTCAATCAAGTCCAGGAAGTGCAGAGAGTTCCATACAAGATAAATCCAAGGACATTTATCCAAGACACATATTAATCAAACTATCAAAAATAAAATAGAGATAAAACATTACAAGCAGCAAGGGAAAAGCAACAAATAACATACAAGGGAATCCCCATAAGTTTAACAGCTGATCTCTCAGCAGAAACCCTACAAGCCAGAAGGGAGTGGCAGGAGATATTTAAAGTGATGAAAGGGAACAACCTACAACCAAGGTTACTTTACCCAGAAAGGATCTCATTTGGCTTCAGTGGAGAAATTAAAACCTTTACAGACAAGCAAAAGCTAAGAGAATTTAGGACCACCAACCAGCTTTACAACAAATGCTAACAGAACTTCTCTAGGCAGAAAGCACAAGAGAAGGAAAAGACCTACAATGACAAGCCAAAACAATTAAGAAAATGGTAATAGGAAGATACATATTGATAATTACCTTAAATGTGAATAGATTAAATGCTCCAACCAAAAGACATAGACTGGCTGAATGGATACAAAAAGAAGACCCATATATATGCTGTCTGCAAGAGACCCACTTCAGGCCTAGGGACACATACAGACTGAAAGTGAGGGGATAGAAAAAATATACCATGCAAATGGAAATCAAAAGAAAGCTGGAGCAGCAATTCTCATATCAGACAAAATAGACTTTAAAATAAAGACTATTACAAGAGGCAAAGAAGTATACTACATCATGATCAAGGGATCAATCCAAGAAGAAGATATAACAATTGTAAATATTTATGCAGCGAACGCAGGAGCACCTCACACATAAGGCAAATGCTAACAGCCATAAAAGGGGAAATTGACATTAACACAATAGTAGTAGGGGACTTTAATACCACACTTTCACCAATGGACAGATCAACCAAAATGAAAATAAAAAAGGAAACATAAGCTTTAAATGACACATTAAACAAGATGGACTTAATTGATATTTATAGGACATTCCATCCAAAACCAACAAAATACACTTTCTTCTCAAGTGCTCATGGAACATTCTCCAGGATAGATCATATCTTGGGGCACAAATCAAGCCTTGGCAAATATAAGATAATTGAAATTGTATCAAGTATCTTCTGACAACAACACTAAGAGACTAGATTTCAATTACAGGGAAAAAAATGTAAAAAATACAAATACATGGAGGCTAAACAATACACTAGTGAATAACCAAGAGATCACCGAAGAATTCAAAGAGGAAATCAAAAAACACATAGAAACAAATGACAGTGGAAACACGATGGCCCAAAACCTATGAGATGCAGCAAACTCCCTGACTTCAGACTATACTACAAAGCTACAGTAATCATGACAGTATGGTACTGGTACAAAAACAGAAATATAGATTAATGGAACAGGATAGAAATAACTCAGAGATAAACCCATGCACGTATGGTCACCCTATCTTTGATAAAGAAAGCGAGAATATACAATGGAGAAAAGACAGCCTCTTGAATAATTGGTGCTGGGGAAACTGGACAGCTACATGTAAAAGAATGAAATTAGAACATTCCCTAACACCATACACAGAAATGAACTCAAATGGATTAAAGACCTAAATGTAAGACCAGACACTATAAAACTCTTAGAGGAAAAGCTAGGCAGAACACTCTATGACATAAATCACAGCAAGATCCTTTCTGACCCACTTCCTAGAGAAATGAAAGTAAAACCAAAAATAAACAAATGGGACCTAATGAAACTTAAAAGCTTTTGCACAGCAAAGAAAACCATAAACAAAATGAAAAGACAACACTCAGAATGGGAGAAAATATTTGCAAACGAAGCAACTGACAAAGGATTAATCTCCAAAATAGACAAGCAGCTCATGCAGCTCAATATCAAAAACAAACAAACAATGCAATCCAAAAATGGGAAGAAGACCTAAATAGACATTTCTCCAAAGAACATATACAGATTGCCAACAAACACATGAAAGGATTCTCAACATCACTAATCAGTAGAGAAATGCAAATCAAAACTACAATGCTGTATCACCTAACACCGGTCAGAATGGCCATCATCAAAAAATCTACAAAAAATAAATGCTGGAGAGGGTGTGGAGAAAAACATACCCTCTTGCACTGTTGGTGGGAATGTAAATTGATACAGCCACTATGGAGAACAGTTTGGAGGTTCCTTAAAAAACTAAAAATAGAACTACCATATGACCCAGCCATCCCAGTACTGGGCATATACCCCGAGAAAACCATAATTCAAAAAGAATGTTCATTGCGGCACTATTTACAATAGCTAGGACATGGAAGTAACCTAAGTGTCCATCAACAGGTGAATGGATAAAGCAAATGTGGCACATATATACAATGGAATATTAGTCAGCCATAAAACGGAATGAAATTGAGTTATTTGTAGTGAGGTGGATAGACCTAGAGCCTGTCATACAGAGTGAATTAAGTCAGAAAGACAAAAAACAAATACCGCATGCTAACACATATATATGGAATATAAAAAAAAAAAGGTTCTGATGAACCTAGGTGCAGGACGGGAATAAAGACAGACATAGAGAATGGACCTGAGGATACGGGGAGGGGGAAGAGTAAGATGGGACAAAGTGAGAGAGTGGCATTGACATATATACACTACCAAATATAAAATAGATAGCTAGTGGGAAGCAGCCGCATAGCTTAGGGAGACCAACTCAGTGCTTTGTGACCACCTAGACGGGTGGGATAGGGAGGGTGGGAGGAAAACACAAGAGGGAGGGGATATGGGGATATATATATACGTATAGCAACAATGTAAAGCAATTATGCTCCAATAAAGATTTTTTAAAAAAAGAAAATCAACTTGTTTACATGTTGGAGCAGACCAGCATAATTAAAGAGGAAAATGATGGCCTGATAAATAAATAAATAAATAAATAATTGCTTTAATATAGAAAAATTAGAATGAATAATATTAGAAGAAAACCATTAGATTTTTAAAAATATTTCTTTCATTTCATTGTGGCATGAATAAGACTAGGTTACCTATTTCTCAAGGTATTTTTGTTTTGTTTTGTATAGTCCACTGTATAAAACGAAATGACTATTTATTTAGAAACTTTTTTCTAGCACTTCTTCTATAATATAATTCACGTAAATAATAAGATACCAACAACATCATAAGATTTGAACATCTAAGTATTTTACTGGGGCAGAAAGGACATCATTAAAATTTTCTTAAATGTTTTGTTTTATGAGGCTTAACAAAATAACTAATATAAATATAGTTCTCTATAGTTCACAAAGTAATTTTCAAATTATGAGAAATTAACCTTATGTAATATTGGTCAACTGACTCCATAAACTAAATTATAATTAGTGTTATTATTACTATTTCTTATACGTAGTTGAAAAATGTAAGATATATTAAACAATCTACTCAAAGCATTGAAATCATAGCTCCTCAGGAAATGGGGCTCTGGAAGAATTGCCCTGTCTATGTAGATGGCTAGAAAACTTCACTCTCTAGGCCAGGTATATAGCAAGAACGATTGTCTCTTCTCAGGCTTTTAAACATGGAGGAAAAGTGCCTTATGAGAAGTTAAAATTCTAAACCCTTGCTCCTTCATGCATGTGGCATCCAAATTTTCTCTACCCTAGTGATTGAGTGGTCTTAAACTGAGAAATGATACACTGATATTATACTGGTGAAAACACTAGGTGGTAATTAAACTAAATTAAACTTACTCTGAGGAAACTTAAACAAACCAGATAATACAGGACTTCTATTCTATGTGTGGAAAATTTATGAAAGGAAGTATAACCTATAAGAGGAATCACAGGATGAAAAAAACCTGTTTTTAAAATAAATCAAGTGAATTCGAGAAGTAAAAATACTCAGGGAAATTAAAAACACAGCACAGGAGTTAAACACTGGGTTATACACAGCTGAAGAGATAATGAATGATATGGAAAAAGATCTGAGGGAAATATCCTAAATACTTTACAGAGACCTGTGGAAGTGAGATTAAGGGACATGGGAAATAGTATAAGATGTTTCCAAAGACAATCGCTAGGAGTTACAGAATGTAATCAGAATTGTTTGGGGAGGCAGTATTCAAAAAGATGTAATGTCAGATGATTTCAAAGAGTTGAAGACAACTTGTACATCTTTACACTGGCAAAGCACACACCTGGAGACTTTAGTGGAAGTATACAACACCAAGGACAAAGAATGATCTTAAAAATGAACAGAGAAAAAAATACCACACATTTATGATGACAGTGGATTTCTTACTCATGAAGTAGTTTAAAAAAAGTACAGAATATTAAAAGAAAATTATTCCTATTTAAAAGTTCTACACACCCTAAATTACCCCAGAGGGGAGAGAGCAAAGTGAAGACATTTTCAGAAAAACAAACACTAATGGATACACTTTAGAAAGAAGGGTAATCATTCAGAATAAAGTGAGATAAGACAGTGGCAAGTAGATAAGTTACTAATCCATGTGGCATAAATCTCAATTACCATTTTTTTTTTTTTCAGTACGCGGGCCTCTCACTGTTGTGGCCTCTCCCGTTGCGGAGCACAGGCTCTGGACACGCAGGCTCAGCGGCCATGGCTCACAGGCCCAGCCGCTCCACAGCATGTGGGATCTTCCCAGACCAGGGCAAAAACCTGTGTCCCCTGCATCGGCAGGCGGACTCTCAACCACTGCGCCACCAGGGAAGCCCTCATTTGACATTTTTAACAACTCTGTGAAGTAGTCAATAGACTGTTATCTTTATTTTGCTGATTAGAAAACTAAGGTCTTGTCATGAATATTGATCTTTTCCATCACTGCCCCTAACGTTTTAATAGCCCTACTGTATTTAGGGAATATGTTACTATTATATATCTTGTCTTCTTGACTTATATTAGTACTCAAATTACCTGGCTCCCTTGATGCTAGGCCCTTCCAATCAGATGCACATTATGAGAGGCTCCTATTTGAAATGAGAAACATAAGGAATGAGGCTGTGCAGAGCTTTCATCTCACTGGCGTTTGTGGAGACAGACATTTATCTTTGAGGGGTAGTAAGAATGCACGGTCAAGTTTCTGACTCAGGAAAGGCAGTGACCCTGGTGGAAGGAATTACCTCATTAGACCTTTCCTGCTGCTTAGTCCTGTTTCTCCAACTGTCCCAGTAATTTGGTAAGCAACCTAATAAACTTTAATAAATCCCTTTACAACTTAAACTAGTCAGAGTGGCTTCTACTGTTTGCAACTAACAATACTAATAGGATTTGACACTTGTCTTTGGTGACACAGTGGCAGAACTGGAATGAAAAACAAAAAGACGGGGATGAGAGTGCTTGTGAGAGTAAGGAAAGCAACATTTTGTTGTACTCTATGGATCTAGCATTCAACTCTCATCTATTAAATCAATATCTAGTAATTCATAACTATTTTTCATATTTTTATTTTTGAGGCTTTGGGGAAGAAAACAATTTCAGAAGGTGAAACTTTGGATTATATTTTTCACGTTTACTAAATTTTTGAAACAATTGTTAGAAAATCATCTAGCTCATGGGGGTCACTTTTGAATATAGTTTGATAACTTTTGCAATTTGCTTTAATGGTTATTAATGTTTCTAGCTTCTAATTCCTATCCAATCAAATCATTTTCAATTTGCACTCCAAGAATCTACTTTGAGTGTTCATTCTCATTGCCTTCAGTAGCATTACAAATTAATTTCTTTTCTCAGAAAAACTTTACATTATAGGTAAAAAATCAGAACCTAATGTTGATAATTTTTTACTAATATTTATTGCTTTGTCATTAATAATACTATAAATTTCAAAGCAAGTAAAATGTCCAACAATAGGGAAATGATTAAAAATATTATCACCCTCATGTTGTAGAGTATTATACAGCCATGAAATGAATAATTACAAAGCATAAAGAATAGGGAAATATGATAATCATTTAAAAATAAATAAGGATATTTTGCTTAACATGAACATTGAAGATGTAGGGTACAAAAATGCAATCCCAACTGTTCTGTATCTTTACAACTATATCTATATCATCTATCCTCTCTATACTCTTTATATTTATACCATCCACTTTGAAGTTTCTAAAATGTGTATTTCTTAGAACCTATAAAGTCATTTCCCTTTGTAATTTAATTCTTAGTGTTAAAAGGAAGCTGGTAAATGTCTATTCTATGTTGCCCTCTGGTTTTGCCTGGAATTCTAATAAATAACTTTGAATAATATAATTAACAAGAGAGTATTTTTTCACCTTTAATATTATGTTCTTATGTATAAATCACTTTGGTTAGTGAACTGCACATATTAGCTATTCATGCTTTATAGCATTAAGAAAAGAAACCCTAACACTTAAAACACACACACACACACACATCACAACCATCATCACAAAAACTTTAACATTGGAATCCCATTAGTCTTTTCTAAAGTCTAAGTTGTATTCTAATTAAGTTTGTGCTACAATATTTAGGCTTCAAAAGAGCAAGAATTTTACCTGTTTTATTTATTTCTGAATCCCCAAATCCAGAATAGGGTCTGGAAGACAGCATATGTTCATTTAACATATTTGTAAATGGAGTACAGTATGTGCTTATTGAACATAATTTCAAAATTTTAATAGTATGTTTCCAATATTAACTGATTTATCGTATATAAAGGCATAACTCAGTTTTTCCAATTAATGTTATTTAAAATGAAGCAACTTTTGAATATAGTACTTACAACAAAGAATCAGGCAAACATCTTTCCATCTACTCAGCATGACCATCATACTCTTTACTTTTCCTTTACTCATTATATATATTCCAATTTTACTGAATTAAAAGGTAACTAATTATATTTCCTTCCTTCACTAGAGAAAGATGTATGTTTTGTGTATGTGTGTTTCTGACTAAACCCAGATTATTTTTTTGAAATGTTTGTTTTTAATTTATTCATTTACTGAGCACCTACTCTATCTACAAGGTACTTAGATAGATCCTATGGTTATGGGGACGCATAAAATCATGGTTTCTTATCTCAAACATAATCTAACATGGGTGATGTTACTTTATGTTATTGTTAGTTATGTGTCTCAGAACTACAGTAGAGGCAGATATAAAATGCTATGTGAACAGAATGAAGGCCATTCTTTCCAAGTAGAGAGAATTCCATGTGCCACACTAAAAAAATGTGTACATATAAATATGTATAAATATAAATATTTATATCAGAATTTGAATATAAGATTATGAAGCATTTAGCCTGGAATGTAGAATGGTAAAGTGCTATGCAAAAATTTTGGCTTTACACTGAATTATCCAACTACAGTTTAATTAAGAAACCTATGGGATTCTTGGGGAATCATCTATATATAGCCCATGTTAAGAATTTTACAAAGAAAATATTGACTAAAATAATTATGACATGATACTGATGCTGAAATTATCAATGTCTTTTTCTCCATGACTGTAGGAGGGTACAGGAGAAAATAACTGATGTGTTGGTAGCAATAACTCTAATGTCATCTGAAAGGGCTTTTTCTTTTCTTAATGGGGAAAGCAAAAAGCCATGCAGTTATTTAGCAGAATAGCACTTGCTTCTATTTTTTGTACTGTTCCCTAAAGATAAATCTATTTTAGATTCTTCAGTTTGATTACAAGCTTCAGTTTTGATGTCATTCTAATTTAAATTTGAGTCACAGAAGTCCCTTTCACCAGCTGTCTCTTGAGCAAGTTACTGGAATATTCTGTTTCAGTGTGCCTTTCATTAGAATGGGAATATTAATAATTTCTGCTTTATATTATTATTTTATGTATTAAGTGGTGTATTGCATGTAGGGCACTTAGCTAAGTGCCTGATCTATAATATATTTTCAGTAAATATTAACAATCATCACCACCATCAACAATATCACTTTCACCTCATGTCCATGACCAGACAACCACCACCATTACTACTATCACTGCTGATATATCACCATTCTTATTACTAAAAGGTTTGCAACAAGGAACACATTTTAATTGGCTTCACTGTTGTCTATTCAGGCTAATATGAATTCCCAATGAATCAACATGTCTAGCCAGGGCTTAAAAACCAAATTGTTATTTTGGATTTGGAAAACCACAATACTTTTTTCACATTTCTATGTTGCAGTGAATCATACTGTTTTATCTGCAATGTGTTACTTATAATTTCTCTATAGGATATAGTTGTTGTGACCATGGAATACGATGGGGAAAAATATATGTACAATATACTGGAAGATTGTTATAATTCAAACTTATCAGGTACTTCCTATATAAAAGAAAGACCAATTTTCCCATAACTTTAATTGAAAATGGACAATTAAAGTGTTGTATTCTTGTGTATTGACCAGCGCCCTTGGGGTTTATATTTTAGAAAAACCATGGACTTTTAGATTGAAGGAATCTGAAAGATTATTCTTGTTAAAACATTGACTTTATGTTTATGTAGAGAAAGAAAAAGAGGCTTAGAATATTGTATAAAAAGAATGTTGAATAGAATAGAAAGCGTGTTGATAAAGAGAATTACATTAAGTTAATAAATAGAAACAAAATATTAAATTAATGAAATTGGGGAGGAGATATATTAATAAAAATTATATATTAAGAAAGATAAGACTAAAGAGCTAGTATGTGTTAGCAACCCCAGAAATAAGAAAAGCCAGGAACACTTTTAGAGTTCAAGGAAATGGAGCAGAGGGCAAAGCTAAAACTGAAACACAGAGGCACTTCTCCAGGTTGCCATGGTTACAGGTTTTCCTTCTCTAGCTAGCTAAATATAATGAAAAAAAAACTACATGCAAATGAAATAAACAGTAATTAGCCACAGACATTTTGGATAAAAATTTGGAATAGATCTGTGCTGCCTTCAAAGAAAAGATGCTATCACAAGAAGTTGGTGAGAAAAGAGATTGTACTGAGCTCATGAGATTAAGAAGCTGTGAACTCTGTCAAACTATATGTATCTCTGGTTTGTGCAAATAAACTCAATGGGGTGGCTACCTACTTGGCCTTATATCAATGCAATGTGGAAGGAATCCTGGGCTGGCAAAGGGAGTTGTGTTTCTTGGCCATTTTGGAAGAAGTGATTTAGTCAGTAATTGTAACTGCTCGATACTTCCCTGCTCTCCCTGTACAATGCTTTCATCAAGAAGGACATATATTCTGAGGAAAAGCCACCTGAGAAGAATGAAGTTATTTTTTTTCCAGTAGTATAGCATTCTTTGAACAAATTCATTTATAAAATACACATGGAGCAAATTCTAACTGCCAGCAACAATTCTAGCACAAGGGATGGGCAGTGAACAAATGAGACAAAATTTTCTGCCTTCATGAAGTTTACATTCTAGTGATGGAAACAGACAATATACAAAATGAATAGGTTATACTGTACTCCCCTCATCCTCACACTACTATGGTAGTATTAAAGAGACAGAAGAAACTGATCAAGAAGGAGGTTAAAAAGTGAGACAACGCTATGGAAACTTTAGAGAGAATGACAGGGAAAGACTACCTGAGAAGGCAATGTTTGAATAAAGGTTTGAGGAAATTAGGCATTTGGATATCTGGAGTAAGGGATAGCCAGGAAAATGGAACAGCAGGCATGAAAGTTCTAAGGTGGGATCATGCCTGGTGTGTTTCAGAAACAGAAAGAAGTATACTGTGGCTGGAGCAGCATGACTGAGATGACAGCGGTAAGAATTAAGAGATAAAAGAAGGAAGGAAGGTGGAATACAAGTCATATAGATCCTGTTTCACATTGTATTGTCTTAGCCCATTAACTGCTTGAGAGCGAAGCCTTGGAGAGTTTTGAGAAGAGAAATGATGTGAGTTCTTGTGTGTTTAAAAAGAACCTCTCAGGCTCCTGTGTTAGAAGAGACCGTAAGAGGACAAGGGTAGAAAAAAGAAGACTTTAGGAATTGAGCGAAGAATTCAGGCATGTGACAATGGCGCCTGACACCACTGGTAGCACTTGGGATCAGATAAGTGGATGGATTTTGAATATATTTTGAAGGTGATGCCTTTAGAATTTGCTGAAAGACTAGATGTGAAGTGTAGGGAAAAGGGAGAAATCAATCATGCCTCCAAGGCTTTTGGCCTAATGGGAAGAGATGTTTCATGCATCCAAAGCTCAGAACTTCACATGGTCTAGACCTGATCTCTTAAGCAAAGATAACTATCATTTTGGACAGTACAGAATCTTGTTCAAATTTTAGCATTTAATCTAAAAATATATTAATTGTTTAGAATGTGGCAGGTGCTTTGCTAATTATTAATCAAATGCAAGTAGTACAAGATTGGCTCTTAAGAAACTAAAGTTGCCACATCTTCTTTATCCATTCATCCGATGATGGACACTTAGGTCATGAAGAACCTAGGGGCAAGACGGGAATAAAGACACAGACGTACTAGAGAATGGACTTGAGGATGTGGGGAGGGGGAAGGGTAAGCTGTGACAAAGTGAGAGAGTGGTATGGACATATATACACTACCAAACATAAAATAGATAGCTAGTGGGAAGCAGTCGCATAGCACAGGGAGATCAGCTCGGTGCTTTGTGACCACCTAGAGGGGTGGGATAGGGAGGGTGGGAGGGAGGGAGACGCAAGAGGGAAGAGATATTGGAACATACGTATATGTATAACTGAGTCACTTTGTTATAAAGCAGAAAGTAACACACCATTGTAAAGCAATTATACGCCAATAAAGATGTAAAAAAAAAAAAAAGAAACTAAAGTTGCTTTAAATGACAACCTCTGGGTAAACTGAAAAATCACATTTTTATAAAGACAACCAATCCCAGTACTTCCAATGTTTGGAAAGATTAGAAATGTGGAACTGAGTAGTTAGTAGATGCAAATCAACTGCTAGATATATGTTTCTCTCTGCATTCATGAAATGGATTGGTGAAGAGAAAATGAAGACATGACTCTCTAATTTATATTAAATGCAATAGGAAAAAAATGATGTGAGTGGAAGAAAAAATAAAGATTACAAAGGTAATAAAGAAGAAACATTTGCTTTAGATTGGAATTTTATGCAGAAATATTAATTCCATATCAATATATTTATAGATTTGGGGAAGTGTGATATTCTACAAACTGCCAACATAACTTTTCTTTCAGTAAGAAGTTCTTTTGAGACTATATATAAAATCCTCCCCTCTCCATTCTTCTCATCATCTTTATCATGATCTAGCATTTTAGACTTCAGTACTCATAACATCATCAACATCTATGTGCATTCTTTTTTTTAGAATTATTTCCTTTAGCTAAGATGAACATAAAATGACTTTGCTGAATTTATGGACCATCACAGAGCCAACAGTAAGACCAAGTGAATCACTTCAACTCTTTTATTTCTCTTAACAATTTGAAGCTGTGTACTTACAAAAGACTGTACGGATGAACTCATTTTTTTTTCTAAGTGGCAACTTTGGCTTATCAGTTACTTAGAAAAATACATCTCTGCAGGTTAGAACTGCCTCTATTAAACCTCAATTGGAACTTTATGCAGTACTTGACTTGGGATAGAAATTATTCTTGCCTGAATATAAATCCAAAGAGGGAAGAGCTATACTTGCACATCTTACTGTTGAGGGCAAATATCTTTCCCAAGTCAACCTTTAATGTTTTCTATAATGAATATGAATATGTTTTCTCAAAAATTTTATATATGTAATACACGAATTCATTTTCAGAATAAAAAATTTAAGTGTACACAGATTAAAATATGAAAGTCCCAACCACTGACACTCCCCATCTCTGATGCAATTCTTATTGACAGTTTTGTTACGTTACACTACGTATATTACAGTACTATTTTCCACCTAACCACATGGTTATCTTTGGATATTTGTACTTAAGTGTAGATAGACCTCAAATTTTATGTGTACACCTGGTATTCCATAGCATGGCTGAGGCTTTTATTCAATCATTTCTCTATTGTTGAACCCTTATTTTATTAAGATTTAAAATTACTAATATTATAAATATACTCACTATAAATATTAACATGAATATAGTTAGATATAAACAATCTTTGTAGCTTATGTTCATTTATTTCTTTAGTTACATTTCTAGAACTGACATTTTAAGTCAAAGCATATGGGTATTTTGAATCTTAGAGATAGTATCAGATTTGCCTTCAAAAATGATTTATAATATCAAAACCAGAAAAATGACATTAGTACAATCCACAGAGCTTATTTAGATTTCACCAATTTTTATACATTCATTTGTGTGTGTTTTGTGATTTTTATCACATGTGTACATTTATGTAGCACCACAACCAAGATACAGAACTATTTCATCACTACAAGATTCCCTCATGCTGTCTCTTCATAACCACACCATCCCTTCCAATCTTTTGGAATTGTCTTTTTAAATTCAGCATAATTCCCTTGAGATTACATCCAGGTTGTTGTATGGATCAATAATTTGTTCCTTTTTATTGCTGATATTATTCCATGATACAGATATACCAAAGTTTGTTTAAACATTACATTCACTTTTCAAAGATATTTGGTTTCCAGTTTGAGGCTATTACAAATAAAGCTGCTATAAATATTCCTGCACACATTTTTGTATAAACATAAGCTTTCATTTTCTGGGATAAATGCCCAAGTACAATTCTTAGGTCATATGGTAAGTGCACGTTTAGTTTCATCAGAAACTGCCAAACTATTTTTCAGAGTGGTTATATAATTTTATATTCATACTGACAAAGCATGAGAGTAATCAGTTTTTCTGCATCTTCACCAACATTCAGTGTTACCACTATTTGTATTATATTTTAGCCATTTTGATAGATAATCCATTTTTAAAGCTTTATAAGGCAGAATCCATTTTTAAAGCTTTATAAGGCAGAATGAGTAGATAAAATGGGCATTTTAAATATATTAAAAAGGAAAAAAGTGTACACATCTGCTGGCTATTTGAATATATAATTCTAAAATGGTGAATAAAGGTGCAGAAATTAAATAGTGGAAAAGTGATGGATTTGATTCTAAAAGTCATAATTTCAAATTTATGCTCTGCTGTTTACTGGTTGCATAATTTCTGGTATGTCCCTTTAGCTCTCTGATCCTCCTTTTTTTATATGTTAGAGGATATAAAATGTCAATTTCCAAGGTTTGGGTAAGAATTAAACAAAATACTGCAGTTAAGGTTCTTATAAGCCCTAAAGGGTCATTGTTATTATCGAATATTTGATCTGTGTAGAAAACACTAAACTTGGCTTCATAATTTTTGATGGGGAATATGATACTGTGGTCCTACAGAAGTCTATAAAGCTAAGCTAGGTTGGATACATGTGACAAGAAACAGTTCAGGTACGTATAACTACATGTAAAAAGCACTAAATAGTCTTTTTAAAAATACATAATAGAAGAAATAAAGAAATCATGTGATGATGCACATCAAATTTATTCTTTGTTATTATTGTTAGATTTTAAGTTAAATGGCTTAAAAAATCTAGAGTATCTTTTAAATTCTTTTGACAGTTTTATACATGTATACATGAGCCATGAGAAACAAAAGAGAATAGTACCATTTTAGATGCACATCATTTAGCAAATAGATCTATCTGCTCATATTGATATAAAAATAAATGGAAAAACCCTGTTTTTAGTTCCAAAAAGTCCCAAATAGTATATTGTTTTTGCAGTTGTTAAGAAGTCAATGAGAAAATTACAAATGCTACTGAAAAAGCAACATCAGCTTATTTTAAATTGCTGAGCTAAGAGATTTTATAGCCAACTCAAGAAACAGGTGTTTTTTGTGATAGCGTTATTCTCTGTAATAACTGTGTGACCATTACAAAATGAAATATTTTATTAATACTAAATAATTCCAACAATGATGATGTAATGGCCAATTAATGGTAATTCATTTTGCTTGTATTCCTGTGGTAATATGAGTAACTTTAGCAATTATTTTCATTGTAAAATGTTGATGATTTTCATGTATTAATGCCTTCACACTGCCATAGAATAATGTAAAATGCAATAATACATAAAATGTTCCATCAGTTTTATTCTATTAATTGTTTCCATAAACTTATAAAGAGTGTTATTGCAGAACAGTTTTTATTGAACCTATTTTATGCCAAGCTTATTGTGAATAGTCATTGCTTATTCTTGTAACACCTCTGTCTAGCTCAGTTTTAAGATGGTGTCACATTAGGACTCAGGTGAAATGGTGAATTTAATAAGGAATAACTTTGGTGCAATGCTCCATTTGTAAGTGCAATGTCTCAAAGATTACTCATTGAGCTTTTCCATCTCATAACTATTCCCTGCTCTCTTCTCCCACACTTTGTTTTCTCTCTTAGCCTCCAATTCATGAGGGACTTAGTTAGCATTCTCTTTCTTACTCATTACACACATGCACATTTTTATACCCAAATCTCTCAACAAAAAAAGTCTAATTAAAAGGGGCATTTGCCTTCCCTCCTCAATGTCTTCATATGGTTTGTAATTTAGTTGCCTAGGTGTGTGTATTTTACTACAGGAAAAAAGTTAATGACTGCATATTATTTTATTGCAAGTGTATATCATAATACAATTAACTAAATTCCTATCGATAGATGTTTGGTAGTCTTAGATTTTCAAATAGTTTTAAATGCTAAAATAAACTCTTGAAATAAACTCTTACTTTTAGCCTTATAGAAAATTCTTAGAAGATCTCAGAATGATTCTAATAAGTAAACTTATAAGCTCTTTTGTTTTTTTTTAATAGGTGCAAGTTATATCAAATGCCCTAGAAATGTGACAGGCACATTTCTACTTGTACATCTCTAAATGCAATCATTTCTGTTCTGAATGATGTTACACATCGAGGCGTGAATGTTTCCAATGTTATCACTATAAATGTACTTTCATATATAACATGATCATTCCTTTATTGCTTTTTTGGTGACTATAGTATCATTTCTTTTTCAATATAATCTATCTCTTTGCTAGACAGGTCTTCTAGTAAATCAGTAGTATGTTTTTTAGGATTCTTATTGATTACTTCTGCAAAAGTGAGACTCCTACAAATTGCATTAGCTGAGAAGGTCAATGGTATATTAGACTGGCATTTTATAAAGACCTAGACTAGATGCTTCAGCAGAAGGCCAGAAAAAAATTACCTTTCATAATGCACCTGTCCAATTGTTCAATATTATACCACAGGGGAAATTTTTTCCTGATTCCAGCTGGTTATCATTTTATGATTTGAAACACAATTGATGACGCCTGTAATTTTAGCTTGCCTTGTAAAACTGCACATAGTTTATTGTTTATATTCACATAAATACCCATTCTGTTATTTTAATTTTCCTAAGATATTGGCCACCATAATTTTCAATGACAGCGGGCTTCAAAAGAAATACTTTAAAAAACAATTTCTGAGAAAAACAAAAATTTTGAGTTTAATTGAAACAAAAATATATAGGATAGGTCTACCTGGCATTAGTGCATTCTAGATATCCTATTACAAATGTATGATAGAGCAGGGTGGAGAGAGAGCAGCCATGGAAACAGTTTCCCATGTAATGTCTGTAGTATCTTCCTTCTCTACTGCATTTTTATACAGACAATGTGACCTATGTCTTTATTCTGCTTACTTCCATATCTAATGTTTGTGTTTATTTTCTATCTTCCCAATTAATTTGAAGATTCTCTTAGGTTCTATTAGGAGAACAGGGATGTAGTTTCATAATCATTGTCCTGGAATTTAAGGATCTGGGATTTTTTCCTACATGTGTCATTGATCATCTTCATGGTCTTGGAGGAATCATTTTCTCTTTATGAGTTTCACTTGATTGTTAGGTCTTGCCATCTTCATCATCTATAGACACTGATACTTTTGTCTTATAATCTCAGCCATACCTAGGTTTTCAAGGGTTTATTCCTGCCGATAAATGCAGGCTGGAATTAATAAAGTCAGATATCTAGTGAATCTGGATTAAGCTTTGTGTTCTAGGTATTTACAGAACCCCCCATTTCCTCCTCATCCCTACTGTTTTTTGGTACTTCATGTAATTTAAAGTTTACTGCAGGATCTTGACTCACATGTTAACTACTTTAGGAAATCTTACTAGAATTCTGCTATTTTTAGTTTTGTTCTTCCATGACTTACAATGATCCTTTTCCCTGAGGTCATGAACCCTAATGAGAGTCTGTTCCAAGAAAGAATTGGTCATGTAGAACCAAGATGTTGCCACACATCTGTCCTCAAGTACTGTCACTATCTGAGAAATCTGCTTTCTGTCTTAGCCATTATCATGGGTGTCTTTCTATATCAACAAAAAGATGAGAGACATTTTCAAGTGTCAATCTGTCTAATTTTCTCAAGGGAATCCCTAGAGTGTGACCAGCTGTTACTTCATTCCAACTCTAGCTTCTCCCATCCCAGCAGCCTCTTGAAGTGTTCCAGCATGCTTGGAGACCAAGATCGCCTGTGGTATGATGTTTCTCATTAGTAATATAAAAGGAGCTGAATAAGATTAACTCTAAGGGCTTATTTAACCCTCACTTTATCCGATTTGCTTTTTCAATACAGGGCATGCTACACAAGACACATTCATTAATTAGTCACTGCTTGATCAACAAGAATAAACAAAGAGCATGAAGTATAGATAACTGAACTTCATAAAGAGAATATCTAAGTCTAAGTTATTTAAGAAAATAATTCTGTCTTCCAAATAAGATATTTTATTGCTTTTAACGATGAAGGGTTCATAGCTTAGGTCAAATGAGTGGAGAAGAGTAACCATACTTTCTAAAGGTCATTGCAGAGGAAGATTTTTTTCTCTTTCTTCAGTTGCACTGGTATGATATTTGGAAAGCAGTATGCCTGAGGAGAGAGGGTAACAGTAGAATAGTCTTTTCTCCCACAGAAAGCATGTTTTTATCAACATGGGGTATGTTGACGTTACTGTAAATGAACAGCCGGCAGTGAAGGCTTCTGTATGCTTCATGTTCCCTTTGATACTGATAGCCAGAGGAGGCCTGGAAATTACAATTTTTCAATCTTTTATATAAGAGAGTAAAGAGAACACATGCTCAAGTAATTTTAAACAATAGGAAATAGGATACTAGACAGCAACTAACCTTATTGGGTATAACAAGGGAAGCAATAAACTTTATAAAGTTCATATCTCCTTATAAATACAGTCATCCCTCAGTATCCATGGGGGATTGGTTCCAGCATCCTGTCCCTTCCCAGCCGGGAATACCAAAATCCAAGGATTCTCAATTTCTTTATGTAGAAGGACGTAGTATTTGCATACAATCTATACACGTACTTCCATACACTTTAAATCATCTCTAGATTACTTATAATACCTAATATAATGTAAATGCTATGTAAGTAGTTATAAATACAATGTAAATGTTATGTAAATAGTTTCCAGGGTATAGAAAATTCAAGTTTGACTTTCTAGAGCTTTCTGGAAGATTTTTTTCCAAATATCTTTGATCTGAGGTTGGTTGAATCTGCGGATGTGAAATCCGCAATTACAAATGGCTGACTGTAGCTGAAGTTTAAATAAAATAATTAAATGATTAAATTGTATTTTAAATATCATATAGCTCGTATATCATAATAAATCTTATTAATTCTGGAAGTACTGTTAACACTTTTTGGCAGGCAATCTGCAGGTATGGAATACTTTCTCTTTCATATTTTCCACAGATATGGGATACTTTTATCTAACTCCTATATAGTAGCTTCACATTATTCTGCACAAAGTTATACAGAGTTGAGTCACATTTTGGAAAAGAGTTCTGAATTCCCTGTGGAAAGTCTTACTTCTATGAGCATTAGTTTAGCAAAGTAAAATTTCTGTTATTTTGTAATCTTATAGTCTAGATAGTGGTTTCCAAGCATACTGAGATGGTACTTTTGGGAATGCAATCCAGGGTAGAATATATATAGATATATGTACAGATATATCAATAAATATGTATATATTTATATTAATTTTTTAACATCTTTACTGGGGTATAATTGCTTTACAGTGGTGTGTTAGTTTCTGCTTTATAACAAAGTGAATCAGTTATACATATACATATGTTCCCATATCTCTTCCCTCTTACGTCTCCCTCCCTCCCACCCTCCGTATCCCACCCCTCTAGGTGGTCACAAAGCACCGAGCTGATATCCCTGTGCTATGCAGCTGCTTCCCACTAGCTATCTACCTTACGTTTGGTAGTGTATATATGTCCACGCCTCTCTCTCGCTTTGTCACAGCTCACCCTTCCCCCTCCCCATATCCTCAAGTCCGTTCTCCAGTAGGTCTGTGTCTTTATTCCTGTCTTACCCTTAGGTTCTTCATGACATTTTTTTTTTAAATTCCATATGTATGTGTTAGCATACGGTATTTGTCTTTCTCTTTCTGACTTACTTCACTCATACGTATAACAGACTCTAGGTCTATCCACCTCATTACAAATAGCTCAGTTTTGTTTCTTTTTATGGCTGAGCAATATTCCATTGTATATATGTGCCACATCTTCTTCATCCATTCATCTGATGATGGGCACTTAGGTTGTTTCCATCTCCGGGCTATTGTAAATAGAGCTGCAATGAACATTGTGGTACATGACTCTTTGTGAATTGTGGTTTTCTCAGGGTATATGCCCAGTAGTGGGATTGCTGGGTCATATGGTAGTTCTATTTGTAGTTTTTTAAGGAACCTCCATACTGTTCCATAGTGGCTGTACCAATTCACATTCCCATCAGCAGTGCAAGAGTGTTCCCTTTTCTCCACACCCTCTCCAGCATTTATTGTTTCTAGATTTTTAGACGATGGCCATTCTGACTGGTGTGAGATGATATCTCATTGCAGTTTTGATTTGCATTTCTCTAATGATTAATGATGTTGAGCATTCTTTCATGTGTTTGTTGGCAGTCTGTATATCTTCTTTGGAGAAAGGTCTATTTAGGTCTTTTGCTCATTTTTGGATTGGGTTGTTTGTTTTTTTGTTATTGAGCTGCATGAGCTGCTTGTAAACTTTGGAGATTAATCCTTTGTCAGTTGCTTCATTTGCAAATATTTTCTCCCATTCTGAGGGTTGTCTTTTGGTCTTGTTTATGGCTTCCTTTGCTGTGCAAAAGCTTTGAAGTTTCATTAGGTCCCATTTGTTTATTTTTGTTTTAATTTCCATTTCTCTTGGAGGGGGGTCAAAAAGGATCTTGCTGTGATTTATGTCATAGAGTGTTCTGCCTATGTTTTCCTCTAAGAGTTTGATAGTTTCTGGCCTTACATTTAGGTCTTGAATCCATTTTGAGCTTATTTTTGTGTATGGTGTTAGGGAGTGATCTAATCTCATACTTTTATATGTACCTGTCCAGTTTTCCCAGCACCACTTATTGAAGAAGCTGTCCTTTCTCCACTGTACATTCCTGCCTCCTTTATCAAAGATAAGTTGACCATAGGTGCGTGGGTTTATCTCTGGGCTTTCTATCCTGTTCCATTGATCTTTCTGTTTTTGTGCCAGTACCATACTGTCTTGATTACTGTAGCTTTGTAGTATAGTCTGAAGTCAGGGAGTATATTAATATTGATTCATCTAGACATATTTGTGTACATATACATATATACAATTGTTTTCTCTTTTATGATTATGATTTTGATGTTTTGATATATGATGCTGATGTGTAACCAGTTCTTGTTTAGAAATTTACAAACTAGTATGATTTTCAAACTTTATGGGTAACTTAGGTGCTTGTTAAAAAGCACATTTGCCCAGTCATTGCCACAGAAATTCTTATTCCCTAGTGTGAAATAGGGCTCATTGCCCCTCTATTTTACAAATCTTTGTAAGTAGATTTTTGCAGGTTGAAAAAATGATGTTTTGCATCTATTGAAAAAATAACCAAGGCAATATTATTAACAACAATAGGAAGTCACAAATAGTATTCAGTAGGGGGAAAATAAAGAGTCTGGTTTTGAGCCATGCTCAAGAGCACATATTCAGTGAAGGTGAATATGTAGATTTGGAACCTGTGACAAAGATACGGATTTTAAGAAGTTTGCTGGAGGCAAATAATGTAGGGAGGGGAAAGGATCACAAAAGTGTCTAGGGAATTCCTTAATATAATATGACTTTTTTTATCACAAGAAAGAGTGGCCAAATCAAACAGTGGATTAATTATTTGTTCTGGTCTGAGTTACATTTCTGTGATTATTTTCTGTCAGTCTTTTAGAATGAGGGGTTTCCTATTATTTAGTAGCCTAAGAAAAGGACATTTATGGATACTTGTAATTTATAAAATTAAAATTTTTTATCTATATATTCTAACTATTTTAATCAAGTAAACCCACAGCAACGCAAATTCATTTATTTCAGCACAGTTAAATACCAATCACAATTGTCCATGTATACCAATTTGAGTGAAAGCAAAAAGTTAAATACACCCTAGTGAAGACAGCTGTAATCCAGTATTGAGGAAGAAGGGGGTTTCCCTGGTATATTCTGTAACTAATGTAATAAAAATTCTATAAAACAGTAAGTTCTGAGAGCCACTTAGTGTATAAGTCTTTCACTACCCTATAATCACTTTCTATTTTAGTCTTAAATTAAACAGTGATAAAGCAGACCCAATTTCTTGACTAACCACCTAAGAGCTGGAAAGAGTTAAAAACAATATAAATCTTAGATGTGATGTTATTTTTGAATGCAAGTGAGTTTCACCTTTTTTTGCCTCAAGGGAGAGAAATGCCCAGGGAATTTTGTTGTCATCAAGAGCAGCTGAAAGACATCATGTTCAATTTGAATTTCTAACATGATGCACAGTAATGAAATATGAGTGCATGTAATTCAATACAAGAATTTGTGTGTGCATGAGTAAAAGATGGTGCCTATGCTTTTTTTCCCTAGCTATTACTAGCCCTTTAGTTGTTTTCTCAAAAATATGCACAGAAAACTGAGTTGGTATTAGTACTCCTGTGTTTAAGTGTCTGTAAATTCTGAAGGCCACAACTATAATACGGTATACATATATACTCACAAATAAGTCCTCTTTTATTTGTATATTTAAAGATTAAGAAGATGAAGCACTATCTAGTAAATATTATACATGTAGAAACCATGTTTTTCAACTTTATAAGAGAAAACCCTAGGTATCCATTGAATTATTGAAGTCTTAAGAACTACTAGGTAATTGTAATTGTATTAAGTTTTTTAATATGTGAAAAACATATGCTCAGTTGGACTGTTTAATTCATTTATAATAATGTTAAAACATTTTTTGTTCCTAAATGTGGTACATATCTTCTTGTAAACCAATACCTTTAATTCACACAGACAATAAAAAGTAAACAACTATGCCTGACACTGGCTGTTTACTTCAAACAACCAGGCTTTCCATGGGCATGACTAACTGTATGAATTAATACAAAACATGCATTTCTCTGAAAAATTATGATTTTATATTTTCCAGTAAAACTTGAATGTCTTAAAAGGCATTTACACTAACAATAATAGCTAAAATCTATTAAATTTCCACTATATCCATAATATAGAGATATAGGATTGCTAATCTAGCAAGAGCCATGCAAATCAACTATTATTTAATTTCAATTTTGCAGATAAGAAAATAGATTTTCATGGGCTTCCCTGGTGGCGCAGTGGTTGAGAGTCTGCCTGCCAATGCAGGAGACATGGGTTCGTGCCCCGGTCCGGGAAGATCCCACATGCCGTGGAGTGGCTGGGCCCGTGAGCCATGGCCGCTGAACCTGCGCGTCTGGAGCCTGTGCTCCTCAACGGGAGAGGCCACAACAGTGAGAGGCCCGTGTACCGCAAAAAAAAAAAAAAAGAAAAAAGAAAATAGATTTTCAGGAAAAATAAATAATTTACCCAAGAGATTTTAGGTTATTAGGTAGTTAATGGGTAGCAGAATCAAGATTTAAACCTATTTCTAAGTGGCTCCGAAGACTGATTATTTTCTTTGTTTGTTTAATCATCCTTTTTTGACTGTTTTGTGAAAAATATCAGTTTTAGTGGAAACAGATATTACAGAGCAACTGTCTTACCCCACAAAATTGACAATAAATTTTGTAAGCGTTGGGTTAAAATTAAACAGGTTGCTTTATTATAAGATTTCTCAGAATGTTTAATACTTTAATAAGCAATGCAGGGCTTCCCTGGTGGTTCAGTGGTTAAGAATCTGCCTGCCAATGCAGGGGACACAGGTTCAAACCCTGGTCCGGGAAGATCCCATATGCCACGGAGCAACTAAGCCCATGCACCACAACTACTGAGCCTGCACCCTAGAGCCCATGCACCACAACGAAGAGTAGCCCCTGCTTACCACAACTAGAGAAAGCCTGCGCTCAGCAAAGAAGACCCAATGCAGTCAAAAATAAATAAATAAAATAAATAAATTTATTTAAAAAAATAAGCAATGCAAATTTCCAAGAGAGAAATAGATTATGTGCCATTTCATAAACTAATGTGAAAACAGGTCCCTTTTTACAAAGGGGATAATTTTCTAAGAACTATAAATTTGTAACCATTTTACTCTGCTCCAGTGCCAGGATATTGCATATTTATCCATTAGATCAGTTGATAGCTTGCATAAGTACAAAAATAAATACTAACTGACTGGTCAAGTGATCAAGTCATTAGAATAAATGCAAACACAAGTGCATTTTTGGCCTTTTGAAAATGTCTGGTTGGTTTCCTAGACTCTGCCTCCCAAATCTTCCCATTGCGGATGCCAAGAATGCCCCACTTGCAAGTCCAATCTTCCTCTAATCATTAGGCTGAAATCTCACCTTAGTCTGGAGGGATCCTCACCAAATATTCTGTTCTGTTATAGACATTGCCAGCAGTGTGATGCCAACCTGTCAGACCCTGCCCTGGTTAACTGAATGCTCACTTTGATTTCTTTGGACTAAATGTTTTCCTTGATAATACATGGTTAACGGACACATGAAAAAAATAAATGCTCAGTCTCACTAATAATAAAAAAATTGCCAAATAAAGTGATTATGAGAAAATATTCTATCCAGTTGAACAGAATTTCTTAAAAAAATATAAATCCGACATTAATATGTGGTAGAAAGGAGACATACTCCTACTCTACTGGTGGGAGTGCAATTTTTAATAAAGCATTTTGGCAATTTAAATCTAGAAATCCAAAAGGACTCAAAACCTTACAGAGTCTTTTTTTTTTTTTTTTTCGGTACGCGGGCCTCTCACTGTTGTGGCCTCTCCCATTGCAGAGCACAGGCTCCGGACGCGCAGGCTCAGCGGCCATGGCTCATGGGCCCAGCCGCTCTGCGGCATGTGGGATCCTCCCGGACCAGGGCACGAACCCATGTCTCCTGCATCGGCAGGCAGACTCTCAACCACTGCGCCACTAGGGAAGCCCCGAGAGTCATTTTTTTAACTGAGAGTAGATAGGTTTTGAAAATTGCAGGCAAATATTTATATGTAAGATGTTTGTTGAATTTTATTATGGTGGTGAAAATTCAGAATGAATTTAATTCAGAATGAATAAATTAATTATGGCAACCATGCAAAATAAAATATAATATAGTTACTAAATTACTACAAAAATGATAATGGCATGGAAAATGTTTATGATATAATGTCATGTTAAATATAAAAGAAGGACATTTATATGCAGATTTTCTCAATTTGTGCCAATATGCAATTAAATGTTCTGAGATATTTCTGCAAACTGCTTATGGGTGGTAGAAATCTGATTTTTTGTTGTTGTTGTATTTTTGAGTTAAAAAAACCCCAAAACTCTCCAAAATTACTATAAAAAATTCAGGTATAGAAATTAATAGAATAAACACTTCCATGATGCTTCGATGAATCTACTTATTTAGTTGCATTACTGTCAAATCACGTTTTTCCTACATTTGTGTAGGAAAAACTTAAACCACTTAAACCACTATATTTACGTTTTTTTCTTTCAAAAGCTTCTTTGGGCTTCAAATTGTCAAATATTACCAAACTTTTCATTTATATATTAGCCTTTTAAGCTAACTATTTACTGTAGGTACCTTAGAAACAAGTCTACTACCACAATGACATTCAGAACAGTGATTCGATTTCCGGGCTCACAGTTTGGCCAGGAATCATAGTCTTATTATGTTTCAAGGAATTTATGATTAAAAAAAAAACTACTTGCTTTAAAATACTCAAACAGCCTGAGCCCTGCAGGTTTCCAGGAATTTAGGACATTTTATAACTGCTCATTTACATCTATGCACAATAAAATCAATATTTGGAAGGAAGTGGATGATAGGGGGTTAGCAGGGACAGAGCAGAAGATATTAGAATTCAAGTAGTCTGTCTGCAAGAATTTGATATTTCATGCCAACACAAGAAAAAAGAACTCTGATGAATCATCTACTTTTCAAAAGAAAAACAATTACTTTTGGAGCTTATAAATTTCCTTTCTAGCAACCTAACATAAACTAAATATTGTACATTATATTTTCTCATATTAATTTATTTTATTTAAACCTCACCCAAACCCTGTAAGGTAGATATTATTAATCTGGGCTTTTGAGGTGTAGAAGTGCTTTATGGTCAAGTGATTGGTCAAGATCAGACAGATTTCAATTGTTGGACTGAGATTATAATATATATATTACCCCCAAACCCATGTTATTTCTGCTACATCACACTATCAGTGAACCATAGATATCTGAGAAGACACTCTGAGTAGACATCAAATAAATTGTAGGTAATTGTTGTAAGCATTACAGCTGAAATTTCATGAATTCTTTGGCATAATGTTAATGTATTTGCTTATAAAAGAACTTTAAGTGCACTTTCACTAAAAATTATAAAATACAGAAAAGTATAAAAATAGAATATAAAAAAGTAAAATTAAAAAAACATTTTACACAGTATAATTTATAATTCATTGATAAACCTATTGTTGAGAGGCAACCAGAGTTACTATTGAGAATATGTCTGCATGAGATTAATTGTTCAGCATCACCACATTAACTTTTAATATATTTCAGAGTATAAGAGAAACCAACTGGAGCTGGCCCAATCTCTATCAGATGGCAAATATGCAGCCATTTATAACTATTTAAGTGATTTTTATTTAAAGCATAGTGAAGAGTCAGATGCTCTTAGCACACTAATATTAGAGTTATTGTTTTAATCCTCATGGGAAAAAGTTAAAATGATGCTGACATATATATATATATATATTCTCATTTGAAATTATATTTGATATCACCAAAGAATAACAAAATAATTATTACCCTGGCAAAAAAACACAATTATTGTGAGCTCACATCACAGTCTAATCTTAAACAGAGGACATGAGAATTCATGTAGATGTATAGATCTCAGAGATAGGGCTCCATGGAAGGGGGTGAGGAACATTAAGAACATAGAGTGAAACAAAAGAGTGGCCTTAAGCTTTTAAGTGAAATTACAGCTTATGTCCCTTCCATACTCTACTGCTGCTTTGAGATCAACCAGAATTTTAGTAAATAACTTGGATACTTTTCCTTGGAGAGTCACTTATATTAGAACAATAACTACTCCTCAGTCTTCTTATAGGGTTTCTGGTGGGGACAAAGATGACAGTCATCAATCTCCACTCCCCCTCACTACCCTGTGACTAGATGAAGTCACCACTGCTTAGAGGCAACAACAGAGGTAAATACCATCAACACAAAGGGATTGTAAAACTCCTTGACTTCCAGTCACACATAGTTAGGAACAGGAGTAGCAACAAAAATGAGATGATATAATTTCAAAGTGTATTATTACCTAATATTATACAGTACTTAAAACATTTCTTATGTCAATAAAATGCCTTGAAATCATGACTTTAAGACTGAATACAATTTATTTGTATGGCATTTCAGTGATGGTAATTTTTTATTCATTTCCTTTGAAGATGTCAGCAATATTTTTGGTTTTATTTTTTAAATGTAGTGAATATGTTTTATGTAGAACTCTATGCTTATCCTTAGGATAAGTTCCCAGCAGTTGATTTACTGAGTCAAAAAAAATGTTAACATTTAAAATACTCTTGATATATGTTGCCAATTTATCCTCTAAAGAGACAGTTCTTTTCATAACTCCTGGCAGCAGCAGAAGCTATCTTTTTACTGCGGTCTTGCCAACACTGAATATTATCATTAAAAATGTATCTGGTGTCTTAAATTTGAATTATTTCGATTATTGGGACTGTACAGTTTTATGTTTATTTGCTTTTTCTAATTTTTCAGTATGAACAATAAAATTACTTATTTTCTTTTTTATTATGATGCATTATGGAATTGTCACCACCACCCCCAATTTTCAAAAATCATTGTTAAGAGGTAGCAAAGAATAATGCAAAATGCAAGCACTTTGGATACAGAAAGACTTGGGGTTCAAATTCCAGCCCTGATTCTTACATGACTACAGTTGTAACATCTTTGAGCCTCACGTTTCTCATCTTTAAAGTGATAATATTTTAAAATCTTTGTGATTTCTGTGTATCTAAAATGTAAGATATATATATGATATATATGTGATATATATGATATAGATAAAGCTCTAAACAAACATAAATTTCTGTCTTATGACAGTATATAGAGATAACGTATTTTATTACAGAGAAATTTTCAAATTAGGCAATTTTTCTGAGAATTTTATATTGGCTTTATATCTTCAAATGAATTCTAATTGCTTTGTTACATTTAGGTGTTGCTAAATTTTCAGGATCTTTAAATAAATAGTTGGTGTTGGCTTTGTCTGCAATGTATCCCAAAGTTCTGGAATGAGTGTAGGTGGAGGAGAGGAAAAAGACATAGGTGTTTAAAGGGAAGTTGGGTGTGGTAAAGTAAGAGCTGGTTTCAAGGTGACTACCCCCTTTGAAGACAAATTTAATGGGACTGATGACTTCCTACTCAATTTTGATCCATCCAAGAAGCAAAATGCTACAAGAAGTGATGTGAATATTTAGGTTTATTGGTGTGTTTTGGTGTGTTTGTTTAAAAGCAAGTAAGTATATAGAAAGGAAAGCAACTTCAGAGGCATGTTTTCCATACTCAGAATTTTACTGGATTGAAACAAATTTAATTCTTTAACTTTTAAAAAAAAGTTTTAATAAAAAATTTTAAAATGGCAATTCCATGGAATCTAGTGAGGAAATTAAAACAAAACAAAACAAAACAGGATTTCACATAAGCCCTAAGTCTCTGTAACCAATCCAGTACTTTTAATGAGGAAACTTGGCCATGGCAGACAATTTGTTGTGTGCTTGTTACTGAAAAAGTGTGGTCTGAAGAATGAAGAATGACAGCATTGTTTTCACTGGAAACTTTTTATAAATGCAGAATATTGTTTCCACACCAACCTACTGTACTTAAATCTGCACTTTCGGTGGATCTCCACGCATGTTAAGTGTTGTACATCATTAGGTAAAGAGCAAATGCTTTTAGAAATCTATATCCAAGGAATTGCATTGGCTCAGAGTTTGGATTAGTATTAAAGGAAGAAATTGCCTCTGTAAAGACTCAGCAAATTATTTACTCATCAAATAATTATTGGCAAATATAATATGTCAGAAACTCATTTGTAAACTCAGGATAACATTGAAAAAAAAAGCACATAAAAATTACCATCCTATGGAGCTAATGTTCTAGAATATGGGAGACATTCAGTGAAACAATAACCAAGTAAGATATGTCAGCTTGTGTTAGATGTCATGTATTTTTAAAAAGTGGCAGTGTAAGAGTGATAGAGTTATTTTAAATAGTATGATCAGAGAAGGCATCAACAATAAGTTGACTTTGGAGCAGAGACTGAAGGAGGTAAAAGAGAGAGCTATCCATTTTTCTGTAGGTAATAGGTTCCAAGCAGAACACATAGCAAGTGCAAAGGTCCTGAGTCAGGAGCAGTCTTGTCCTAAAGAACAGTCAGGAGGCTGATATGGCTTAATGGCATCATCAAGAGAGAGTTATAGGAGGTGAGGTGGTCTGACAGGTAGCCGACCGCCAGGTAACATACTGTAGGACATTGTAAGAACCTAGCTTTTACTATGAATGAGAAGGTAAATTATTGGATGGTTGTAAGCAGAAGAATGACAAGATCTGACTCATATTTTTAAATATCCTTGTTATTCTCTGTTGAGAACATAGAGTAGGTGGCAAAGTCAAAGGCAATCCCTTAGAATGTCAGGACAGTAATTCTGAGGAGAGCTTACTGCAGCTTAGATAAAGATGGTAGCTAGGGCTTCCCTGGTGGCACAGTGGTTGAGGGTCCGCCTGCCGATGCAGGGGACACGGGTTCGTGCCCTGGTCCGGGAAGATCCCACATGCCGCGGAGCGGCTGGGCCGTGAGACATGGCCGCTGAGCCTGCGCGTCCGGAGCCTGTGCTCCGCAACGGGAGAGGCCACAACAGTGAGAGGCCCGCGTACCGCAAAAAAAAAAAAAAAAAAAAGATGGTAGCTAAATGAATCTTGAGGAAAGAGGAAACGGGATTTGTGTATGAGGATGGAAGTGCAGCTGTCTTCTCAGCTTCATGAACACTTTCCCAGCAAAAGCAAAGTGTCAAATAGCACTGCCTCACTGCCACTGAGTGGAGATGTAATCTGTGCTTCCATCTAGTCCTTGTTGACAAAAGGGGGTGGAAATAGAATGCTCATCTCATATCACTTCATTTCATTTAATTGATGTCTGGTGGGGGATGGAGTTTCAGCTTTGCTGGGCTCTGATGACATGGGGAGGGGGAAAGGGCCTGGGTTTAACGGAGTGCAGATTAACTCCCTTTGTTCTACCTCCTTCATGCTTGATGCTACTGGATGGTGATAGAGGCTCAGCCTTCTGCGGATCCTCACTAACACTACCTAGGCAAAGAAACCAGGTCAGAAGACTGGGAGTACTGCAGCCTGCCTCCAGCACCTGTTAAAATTCAGCTCTCCATTGGCCCTACCAACACCATCCTGCTAGGGACATTTGAGCACCGTGGCTTGCTTCCACCAAGCAGTGAGTAGAAAATCAGCTCCTCACTCAGGCTTACTGAAACTGCAGGGATGAGGAGGTCAGTTTTTCCATTGGTGTTATACTAAAGTAGGGCACCTGTTGTCAGAAAAATTTTCTGTACTGTTAGGCTTCTCTTTCCATGTCCTTTTGGCTGGGGGAGCACACTTTCCTTGAAGTTTTTGTTTGCTTGTTTCTGTTTTTTCTGTGCTTTTTGTTTTTTCTGTACCTGTTTTTGGTTCTGGGCTGGAGGCTTTGTCTGCAGCTCCTTGTCTGGGAGGCAATGAACAAAAATCAGGTAATTTTCCACCGTTTTTCCTCAAGCCCCAAGGTGTCTGTGCAGTCTTTTTTCGTTCTACCTATATTAGTTTCCCAAGACTGTCACAACAAATTACCATACATTTGGCCGCTTACAATAACAGAAATTTATTCTCTCACAGGTCTGAAGGTTAGATGTTTAAAGTCAAGTTGTTGGCAATTTCATGCTTCCTCCAAAGTTACTAGGAGAGAATCTTTCCATGCCTCTTCCAGCTTCTGGTGTCTCCTGGTGTTCCTTGGCTTGTGGCAACTTAACTGCAACTTCTACTCCATCTTGCGTGGCTTTCTCCTCTCTGCATGTTCCATAAAGACCCTGGTTATCAGATTTAGAGTCTTCCCTAATCCAGGATGATCTTACCTGGATATCCTTAATGATTTACATCTGCAAAGATACTTTTTCCAAATAGTCATATTTGCATGTTCCAAACGTTATAAATTAAAATCTTTTGGAAGGACACTATTCAACTAACTACAGCAACTTTCAGAACTTTCTTTTCTTTGTTATGTTATGTCAAGTATGTTTTATTCGCAAAAGGAAGAACCTGAGAGGGATGGGGCTGCTGCAAAACACTTCATTTTTTAATACCTCATTTTTTGCTTCTGTGTTCTACTGAGAACAGGTTTTTAAATTGTTTTTTGAGTGATAAGAATAGACTAATGGAATTCTGAAGATGAAAATAGTCCCTCATTGAAAAAAAGCAGAGCATCAATGCCTTGAGGGCCTTTATCTTGGTTTATCAATGTGTCCTCTCTCTTTTCCTCTACTTAATACTTTTATCAGTTATCTTTTGCTACCAGAGTGCTCCATAACAAAGTACCCCAAAATTCTGTTGCTTAAATGATAACCATTTATTAATAAGATGAGAATTTTACTCTAAGATCAACTGGGTGATTTTTCTGACTTCAGCTGACCTAATATGGTTTTGGCTGAGGTGACTGGGAACATTCACTCTTTGCAATTTGTTCCTCATCATCCAGAAAGCTATGGTGGAGATGGTCTCATTGGCAATGGCAGAGGGCCTGAGTAAGCAGAAACATGCAAGTGTTTTTACAAGCCTCTGCATCAGATATGCTAGCATCATATTGGCAAAAAAAAGGTTGTACGGCAGGGCCCACAGTGAGAGTAGAAGGACACGGCTGCATTGCAACTGATCAATCTACCATGTGTAATCAATCTACCATGATGCTAGTATTGTCCTGGGGTGCCAAATAGCATGTGTACTCTGGTATCAACTTCAAAAAGGGAAAGAATTTCTTAGAAGCCACTGACTCACCTCAAACATAAAATTCATGTAAATGTACATGACAATATACCTATATACTATATACATGTATGTGTGTGTGTGTGTGTGTGTGTGTGTGTGTGTGTATATATATATATATATAAAAAATGTATTGCATTTCCTTTTCCTTTAAGTTTTTCATTTCCTTTTCCTTTAAGTTTTAAATAGCACTTCCATCTATCTGTAGCTGGTCAATAAATGGGAAAAGATCTTTATTTTTTAGGCCTCTTGATATATTGCTGGAGTGAGAGGGGATCAAGACATAAATTGTCCTTTTCTGCTGAGAATTGCAATTAATACCTCCGTGTCCCTAAAGACAGATTCATGTTTTAATAATGACTCCTCCTTCCTCTAAGCAAACAAAACTTCTATTCCCTCAAGACAACTGTCTGTGCACATTTGTCCTTCAGAGTTTCTGAATTTAATTCACATGGTGTAATTAAACTGATGTAATATGTTAATCCTAGAGCAAATAACCTGTAGCTTTTGTGTTATGATAGAATTTTAACAGAGGTATTTTGAAGTGAGAGGACTTTAGTGTTTGAGAAATGTTCCCAGACCTGGAGGTTTCTTGTTGATTGAGATAAGTATGCTATGTGATCAAGCTGAAAGGAGGTCACCTCTTCATTCCCTTACTCTGGTTTTCAAAATCAAATACCTTAAAGCATTCCAAAGAGCTACCAATGAAACTAAACAGTTCATTGATCTTTAGATACTTACTCCAGTCACAGAAGAGACCTAAAGCATTAATTTATTCAATACAGAACAGATGACTTAAATCCTGTTGTGGTGGCCTCATTTTGGAAGTGTGGGAAGGACAAGGAGTGTAAACTTGTATATGGGACATTTCCTATATTTTAATCAGTTTGCTTTGGGAAAAAAAGAACTACGCATTGTACTGAATATGTTTAGTTTACTCATGGTGAGGGGTTTTTTTTGTTTTGTTTTGTTTGTTTTTTTTGTGTGACACAATACGTAAAATACAATTGGAAACAATTTTTTACCAGTAAAGTGAACTGGAATTAATATTGCTTCTATCTCTTGATATTACTATAACTTGTTTCTGAAGCAATGCAAAGCAATTGAGCCAATAATTCAATTTCCAACTTTGAATAAATATGAATATATGATACCTATTACACATTATATAATGGGTAGAAACACCATTAAAAAAAAAAGTCTCCTCTCTCATATAAGATTCAGAGGGAAAGAAACCCATGAGGCCAAGATCCTGCCCTGATAAGTAAGAACTGTGGCACAGGGAGTATCATGAATATACTGAATCCAGATCAGGAGATGGAAACTTAAGATGCATGGTTGCTTGATTAGGAGCTATTTTGAAACCCAGTTAGACCCTCAGGATTTCCTCTACAGGAAAAAATCACCTTTACAGTGGAGAAAGGACAGCCTCTTCAATAAGTGGTACTAGGAAAATTGGACAGGTACATGTAAAAGTATGAGATTAGATCACTCCCTAACACCATACACAAAAATAAGCTCAAAATGGATTCAAGACCGAAATGTAAGACTGGACACTATAAAACTCTTAGAGGAAAACACAGGAAGAACACTCTTTGACAAATCACAGCAAGATCTTTTTTGATCTACCTCCTAGAGTAATGGAAATAAAACAAAAATAAACAAATGGGATCTAATGAAACTTAAAAGGTTTTGCACAGCAAAGTAAACTATAAACAAGACAAAAAGACAATCCTCAGAATGGGAGAAAATATTTGCAAACGAATCAATGGACAAAGGATTAATCCCAAAACAGCTTATGCAGCTCAATAATAAAAAAACAAATGGGCAGAAGACCTAAATAGACATTTCTCCAAAGAAGATATACAGACTGCCAACAAACACATGAAAGAATGCTCAACTTCATTAATCATTAGAGAAATGCAAATCAACACTATAATGAGATATCTCACACCAGTCAGAATGGCCATCATCAAAAAATCTAGAAACAATAAATGCTGGAGAGGGTGTGGAGAAAAGGGAACCTCTTGCTCTGTTGGTGGGAATGTAAATTGGTACAGCCACTGTGGAGAACAGTATGGAGGTCCCTTAAAAAGCTACAAATAGAACTACCATATGATGCCGCAATCCCACTACTGGGCATATACCCTGAGAAAACCATAGTTCAGAAAGAGTCATGTACCAAAATGTTCATTGCAGCTCTATTTACAATAGCCTGGAGATGGAAACAACCTAAGTGTCCATCATCGGATGAATGGATAAAGAAGATGTGGCACATATATACAATGGAATATTACTCAGCCATAAAAAGAAACGAATTTGAGCTATTTGTAATGAGGTGGATGGACCTAGAGTCTGTCATACAGAGTGAAGTAAGTCAGAAAGAGAGAGACAAATACCGTATGCTAACACATATATATGGAATTTAAGGAAAAAAATGTCATGAAAAACCTAGGGGTGAAACAGGAATAAAGACACAGACTTACTAGAGAATGGACTTGAGGCTATGGGGAGGGGGAAGGGTAAACTGTGACAAAGCTTTCTTACTTTTTAACTGATCTTATGTTTAATCTTCCAAAATTTAATTATAACTATCATGAAGACAAGGATTATGCCATAGACATTATATCCAGGATAGCTTATAAATATGTCAAGAAAATAATGGGGTTTTTTAAACTATCATGATAAAATGATGTATTCTTTGTTTTCCAGAGTGTTTCAAGGCTGAAATTAACATGTGACCTTTAAAACACTATGGCAAATTAATATTCATAGGGTTTTTTGGTGTGTGCTTCCATTTGTTAATTTCATTATGAAGATATGCTCCAGATTTGACAAGCCTCATTTCCTAGCGCACTATCATAAAGGTATAAAGCACTGCCCAAAGCTAACATATGTTTTCCTCCTTACCATTTCATTCATTCTGCACAATGAGTAAAGTTAATCAGGTGGAAAAAGAAGTTCTCTGAAGGACTTGTAATGTAGGAAGTATGACCTCGATAAAAAGCCATTTAGAAGCAATAGGGGTTTTATTGGAACAAATTCTTAGGAGCAAATATATTATTAATCCTGAGAATGGAGAGTGGTAATTACATTTACAAAGATACAGAGTTGATATATTAGATTACACCCATGGCTTATCCAGTACAATATTCTCTTGTTAATAGGATTTCTAAAAGGCAAGACATAGGCCTTAGTAGTTAGGATACTCCATTTTCCTTTAATAGCTATTTATGGCTCTGCCTTTTATCGATTAGCTCAAATGTTTCTGGAATCCATTCTATTTCCTCTACAAAGTAAAACAAATACACTGAACAGATTCTGGGTTGCCAGATTCAAAATATGCCACTGTCATTTCTTAGATTCCTGGATCATCTATTCACTGTTTCCATTTGTCCTTTTTATAATAAGAGTTATTTGTAAATCAAAATGACTCATTATTCTTTTCCTTTCAGGTCTATTCTTATTTTGCTTTGATGAGGCAGCTAGTACTTTGAGTAGCAGCCACCAGTTAAATAATGCAAAACTTTAGGTTGAAGATAGAAGTGTTAGTCAAGTTTCAATTTCTGTATTTACTGTTTATTTCTGAATATTTTAAAAGGCTGATAAATTCTGGCTTAGAAGAGGTTTTTCCAGGGTTGTATATACAATTTTCTTGACTTACACTGTTAGTAATGTGAAAATAAGTGTTATACTGGGAAACACAATGAAAAGGACAAGTTGTGAGAGGAAATTAAGCATTTATACGTAGCCAAGCAAACAGAGGAAAAAACAGTCAAACTAATTAGTCCAGTTGGCTAATGGTCTTTTTAATGAGTGATCTGGACAGCTGCACTGTTAGCTTGGGGGGCATATTCTAATATTGATTGAACTAAACTTCCATAATTATCCTGAGTTCTTGCATGCTACGATTTATTCTAGATGATTGTGGTCTTAGTTCATACACCTAACTCTGGTTTTATATCCAGTTATTTATCAGTAATAATTTGTTGGAATTATGTCTAATAGTTAACACTATAACCCTGAATGCTATATTTGTTAATGCACCTACAAGGTGGGCTAAAGCCCCTTTTAAGGTGTATATCTTTCAAAGGTGATCTGTGTAAGTTACTTACTTTATAAGAATTGAGATGCCTTAGTCCACATAAAGGAAGAATTTATTAGTTGAATTATTGGAATAAGTATTAATATCATTTGGGGTTTTAAAAATATTCAATCTCATTATATGATGTGAATAGAGTTATCTGTAATCACAGATAGAATTGGGGTCAAAATGAAATTCTACACCTCTGAGAACTTTCACATCTTCTACTTGAATTTCAATATTGAATCTTCTCAAAATTAATCAGAATATATTAGAATATAATTATGTAACAATCTTTTATCCAGAAAGTTCAAATGCAAATATTGCCTCTTTGCAGAGTATAGAGATTGGTTAGGTGAGAGAATTGTAATTTAACTGAGAGTACTATATTCTTATTTATTCAAATTAATGTAATTATTATCTAACTAACTAGCTAGAAACACAGCTTGTTCTATTATTCATTAAATATGAACATTATTCCCAGAAAAAATAACTCTCAGTGAAAAACTGATCTAAAGGATTACATAAAGCTTAAAATACATACAAATGAAACAGTAGTAATTTACTTTTGAAATAATTTTTGCTAAGCAAAGTGAAGAAAATAAGTGGATTCTACCATTGACTAGCTATTTAGAAGAAGATAATTTTGATTAGAGGAAGCAAAAAGGAATATGTAGCATTCTATGCTTATCTTTACAGAAATAATTGAATCAACTTGTCCATGTTGGGAGATTATAGTTTACAAATTAAAATTATAAGATTATGCCTTTAATTACTATTACTATATAGCAAGAGCACTAAGGAAGAAAAATACACTTATCAATTAAAAGTAAAAAATTTATAATATGAGGATATCTATCAATCATTAAGTATTCATTAAACTCTGCATTAGGTGTTTTAACAAAAACAAAGAAGTAAAAGATATAGCATTGTGTATTTTCATTCTGTACCAAAACAGAGTGTGGATATTAATTGTGTTAGAAATTTTCTTCCAACTTATAATAAGTGCCAGAAAGTATTATATTAAATCATATTACAAAACTGTGAAAAGAGTTGGTTATTTCATATGAACACAAAAGCTATTGTAACTTGCAAACAACAAAAAGATAATCTTTGAAATAAGATCATCGACCTATTTTTCATGATTTATCAAGAGGTACAAGATAACTACATTTTATAATGTACAAGGATGACCATTCTTTTCCTTTGTACCCCAATCCTTGCTTAATTTAAAAACTTAGTATATAATTTATGGACTTAGATGTGTCTAAATATTTTGTAAGGCACATACGTTATACACTAAAATAGATATTTTCTATTTTCTATGAGTTAGATGGAAATTTGAACAAGTGAACACTCTCTAAATCTCAAAAACTTTTTTAATAAAAAATGATAGAAGAATTTGAAGAGTTGACACAAATAAGTTCCAGAATAAAAATTGGCAATTAATATTAATAATTTAATGATATCTCAGACTCAAAAATTATAATGTATCAATTTAGTTTTCTATGTACAACCAAAATCAGAAAAGAAATGTGTTTGCTTATGGGATAGAGGAACATCTGAGAACAAAGTGAAGCCATGCACAGATTTTATGTACATATATGTGTGTGTGTGTATATATATATAGTCTATAGATACATACAATCTGTACATATACAATTCAGTTGTATAGCATACACAATACAATATATACAATCTGTGTATATGTAATTCAGTTGCATAATATATATACAGTTGCATGTAATATATATATATAAAATGCATATATATGTAACCGTGTATATATATATCTATATATTTATGCTATGTATATACACACATATATACAGTTATATTTTATATATATATATATATATGCCATTGCATAACCACTACATCAATCAAGATATAGAATATTTCCATCACTTCAAAAAATTTCCCTATGCTCCTTTATAATCACCCTCCCAACCTCACTTCTGACCACTGGCAACTGCTGACCTCTTCTCTATTGCTGTAATTTTCCCTTTTCCAGAATTTCATATAATTGAAATGTCACATAGTACATATTCTTTTGAGTCTGGATTTTTTTTACTTAGCATAATGCTTTGGTGATTCACCCATGTTGTTTCAGGTGACAGTAACCCATTCCTTTTATTGTTAAATAGTATTCCATTGTATGGATGGACCACAGCTTGTTCATTCATTAACCAGTAGATGGACATTTCAGTTGCTTCCAGTTTTTGGTAATTTTGAATAAAGTTGCTATAAGCAATTGCATAAAAACTTTTTGTATGAACATATGTCTTCATTTCTCCAAGAGTGGCATTGCTGCGTAGTGTGTGAATAACATGCTAACTTTAAAGAAACTTTTCCTAAGTGATTGTAGCAGTTTGCATTCTCACCAGACTTATATGAGAGATCCAGTTGCCGGGTATCCTCACCAATGGTTGATACTGGCTTTTATTTTTCCAAGCCATTCTAATTGCTGTGTAATGCTATCTCTTTGGGGCTTTAATTTGAATTTCCCTAATGACTAGTCATGTTGAGCATCTTTTCATGTGGTTATTTGCTATCAGTCTCTCTAGGAAAATATTTGTACAAATATCTTGGTTTTTTTCAGAAAAAGAATGAGTTTTTTCCTCTTCTTATTGAGTTGTTTCAGATGTTCTAGGTAATATTTCATTATCTTCTATGTGTTTTAAAATATTTTATCCTAATATGTATGTCTTCATTTCCTTAAAAGTTTCTTCCAAAGAGCAAACATTTTCTTAGATAGTACACAAAAAGCATGAACCACGAAAGAAAACTGATAAATTGAACATATGTTCACAGTACAAAACTGTCTTAACTACTCTTTCTAGTAAATCTTAAAACTAGGTAGTGTAAGTCCTCCAATTTTGTTCTTTTCAAAATTGTTTTGGCTATTACATATCTATTGGGGTTTTGTCATATACATTTTAGAATTATCTTGTTAATTTCTAAAATAAAAGAAATTTAAAAATCAAATTATGCTTGGGCTCATATTGACTCTAAACATCAACTGGGGGCAGAATTGACATCTTAATAATACTGATTCTTCCAGTCTATGAACATGTTATGTGTTAGAACACTCAAGAGAAGAAGGAAAGTATTGTATTCCCATCCTTTTACTTACTATAGTCTTTCTTCCTCCTAATGTTTCATAGCTCTTTTAAAAAAATTATTTAATTTGTCTTTAGGGAACTATTTTAAAACTAAAACTACTTTAAAACTTTTTTATTGATAGGTCTGACCATGACAAATTTGCTTGACATGAATACATAAATATAATTTGTGTAGTTCTTTTTTTAAATTTTTCATGAATTAATCAACTTAAAGGGAAAGTGTGCAGATCATACCACTTGATACTTAAAAAATTCATAACTACAAGCTGAGTTTTGAAAGACAGCCATAATTTAGTGTTATGCTTGAATAAATTATATAGCATTCAAGAAATATTATCATTTTAAAAATTAGGCAACTCAATCTCCCCTCAGGAAAAAAAAGGTTGATTTTCTGTTTACTGAAGTTAATTAAAGTGCAAAGTTATAATCTTCTAACTCTTTGCTAGGCAGAAAGTTACTTTAATTCTGAGTCTATAGTAGCCATTCCAGAGCAATAAGAGTAATCATTGTCTTTAGTAATAAGCAGATTTTGGAGTATAGGTCTTCAACAGATGAGAATGTGTTTTGTTTTATTCTGTATGCTTAATGATGAAACAGTCCATGGCACACAGAAGGCACTCAATATATATGTACTAGTATAACACTTTTACTATTATTCACAGTCAACTTTCAGCAAAGTGAATTGCTAGAAAATGTGTCCTACGTATATCAACAAAACTAAGATACTACATATATATAAATATATTTCAAAGATAAAACTAAAAACTGTATACACATGACAGCATTTGGCTTTGAAATGAGGGTAGTAGATAATTTTCCTCATATATTTCTGTTTTTAAAGTAACAATTATTTACTGAGTACATATTATATGACTCATTAGTGAGATGTGGGTTTGGTCATCAGAAAGAAATCTAAGTGTCTAACAGTTTGGTTAAATGGAATAAAGTAATTTAATTAAATGAATTTGTTGACTATAAAAATCATATTACATATGGATATTTAATGTCATAGGACATATTTATGACAAGTATAGGTCACCAAAAATATGTAGAGTGCACTGGCAATTTTGCTGAAAGAAAAAGTAAAACACACTATTCACTGAAATGTTAGTGGTTGTTACCTTTTGTAGGAAGTATATGCTTTTATTTTAAAATATTTTTCTATATTCCATTATTTCTGTAATAAATTTAAAAACAAAGTACAATTAGAAAATAGTATTCAAACAACTTATTCTAGATTTAATTGCCAAATGAGTAAAGTTAGGTTAATACAACTAAATTGTTGAGGCTAATAACAGTCATTAGCACTAATTTGGAAGCAAATCATATTTTATCCTGAGACAATTATGCTGCACTGCTAGCACACTTACAAAATATGTCTTTGAATGTAGCATTCTGATAAGTATACAATGGTATGGCTACTTTCATGCAAACATCGTGATGTGGAAACACTTTGATAAGACATAAAGAGTCATTGCTACTGAATTTCAGTTTTTTTAATCATAGAGGAATGTGCAAAACACACAACATCTATGACTAACACCTAAATCATGGATCCCCATGCCTACATGTTAGTAGTGAGTAAAGCTCAGAAATAGAACATAATAGACATGGGTTATAGACCAGAAAAGAAATAAGGATTGAGCATTTATGTTGAAAATATATTACTTTGATAGAAAAAAATTTGCATTTTAATCTTCCAATGTAAGAGTCCATGATGGAGCAACAGGGACTGGGCTTCCTACTTTTAAGCCACCAGAAAAAAAAATGCACAAAATATATGAAACAACTGTCTTTGAATTCTGGACAAGAGATAATTCTGGATTTATATCCCTAAGAGATGGTCAACAAACAAAAGGAACTTATGAAAGGCCAGCTTTTTCACTAAAGGTATATTTCTCGCTGCTGATCAGGGAGCATGATCACAAGCAGAACATGATGATCTTGTCAAATTAGGGAATCAGTCACTGACTCTGTAGTAGATGGAAGTTGCTATACAGAGTTCCCAAGATACAGGAAAAGGGTTCAAAATCTGAATAAATGTTCTCCTGAATCTTTGCTGAATACCTAGCAGTGAATGCGTAGAATGAAACACTATGAAAAGAGCAAAGTACAACATGGGAACAGTGAAACTGAACAGTTCCCAAACCTTCCCCAGGGCTGCGAATCATCTGACAGTAAAAAGATGGAAAATGTTCCACTGTGAAAAACTAATCATAAGAAAGTAAAGTTGCTATATTTATATCCAAAAAAAAAGAATACGCTTTACAATGGTAAAGGTGTAAATTTGTCAAGAAGATGTAAAAATCAAGCATGTCAATGCCCCTTATGTATGTGGTGTGTGTTAAGAACAGAAAACGAGATCTACCCTCTGAACAAATCTTTAAATACACAATATAGAATTATTAACTAATAATTATATATTATAATATTAAGAAATTCCTATTCAATACCTGTTTAGAATAGTTAGTTCAGATTTGTATAGAATGTTTTCATTCACTCATCTAGTGGTTTGATTATATGAGAAAGCAGTTGATTGTTTTAGTGAAGCAATTCTAAATTATAAATATAGTGGTAAATTCAACAACAGAATCATTTATGGGGTAATTATAATCATTTCACAAAACATGATAAATTTGTACTACATTAAATAAATAAAAATCCAGATTTGTGACATTTGTTATGGTTTGTGATTATAACAACAGTGTATGATATGGACATTTTCATTATTTTTAATATATTTATTTATTTATTTTTGGTTGCATTGGGTCTTCATTGTTGTGTGTGGGCTTTCTCTACTTGTGGCAAGACGGGGCTATTCTTTGTTGCAGAGCAGGGGTTCTAGGCGCAATGGTTTCAGTATTTGTGGTGCACAGGCTTAGGTGCTCCATGGCAATGTGGGATCTTCCAAGACCAGGGCTCGAACCCATGTCCCCTGCATTGGCAGGCGGATTCTTTTTTTTTCCTTTCCTTGTAGATGATGTACTTTATTTTTTCTTGCAAGAAGGTTTTATTTTTTTATTTTAATTTTTGTGAATTTTAGAATTCTATTTATTTTTTTACACAGCAGTTTCTTATTAGTTATCCATTTTAAACATATTAGTGTATATATGTAAATCCCAATCTCCGAATTCATCACACCACCACCATCCCCACCCCACGACATTCCCCACTTGGTGTCCATATGTTTTTTCTCTATATCTGTGTCTCGATTTCTGCCCTGCAAACCGGTTCATCTGTACCATTTTTCTAGGTTCCACATATATGCGTTAATATATGATATTTGTTTTTCTCTTTCTGACTTACTTCACTCTGTATGACAGTCTCCAGATCCATCCACGTCTCTACAAATGACCCAATTTCATTCCTTTTTCTGGCTGAGTAATATTCCGTTGTATATACGTGCCACCCTCTTCCTTATCCATTCGTCTCTCGATGGACATTTCGGTTGCTTCCATGACCTGGCTATTGTAAATAGTGCTGCAATGAACATTGGGGTGCATGTGTGTTTTTTAATTATGGTTTTCTCTGGGTATATGCCCAGTAGTGGAATTGCTAGGTCATATGGTAATTCTATTTTTAGTTTTTTAAGGAACCTCCATACTGTTCTCCATAGTGGCTGTATCAATTTACATTCCCACCAACAGTGCAAGAGGGTTCCCTTTTCTCCACACCCTCTCCAGCATTTGTTGTTTGTAGATTTTCTGATGATGCCCATTCTAACTGGTGTGAGGTGATACTTCCTTGTAGTTTTGATTTGCATTTCTCTAATAATTAGTGATGCTGAGCAGCTTTTCATGTACCTCTTGTTCATCTGTATGTCTTCTTTGGAGAAATGTCTATTTAGGTCTTCTGCCCATTTGTTTTTTTATTATTGAGCTGCACTGCATGAGCTGTTTTGGAGATTAATCCTTTGTCCATTGATTCGTTTGCAAATATTTTCTCCCATTTTGAGGATTGTCTTTTCGTCTTGTTTATAGTTTCCTTTGCTGTGCAAAAGCTTTTAAGTTTCATTAGGTCCCATTTGTTTATTTTTGTTTTTATTTCCATTACTCTAGGAGGTGGATCAAAAAAGATCTTGCTGTGATTTGTCAAAGAGTGTTCTTCCTATGTTTTCCTCTAAGAGTTTTACGGTGTCCAGTCTTACATTTAGTTCTCTAATCCATTTTGAGTTTATTTTTGTGTATGGTATTAGGGAGTGTTCTAATTTCATTCTTTTACATGTAGCTGTCCAGTTTTCCCAGCACCACTTACTGAAGTGACTGTCTTTTCTCCAGTGTATATCCTTGCCTCTTTTGTTGTAGATTAGTTGACCATAGATGCGTGCGTTTATCTCTGGGCTTTCTATCCTGCTCCATTGATCTAGATTTCTGTTTTTGTTGTGTCTGTACCATATTGTCTTGATTACTGTAGCTTTGTAGTGTAGTCTGAAGTCAGGGAGTCTGATTCCTCCAGCTTCATTTTTTTCCCTCATGACTGGCAGGTGGATTCTTAACCACTGCACCGCCAGGGAAGTCCTCACATTATCATTTTTAATAGCTAAAATTATTATCCTTAAAACTTTCATCCATTGTTGTTGCAAAACACCTTTATCATAGAAAATGTTCAGATGTAATATATTTAAATTGCTGATCAAATTATATATTTTCAAACATTTTAATATCACCATTGTCACTATAATCAAGCCTCACAAATTTCTTTCTTAATTAGATACAGTGTTCTAGATACTCTTATTTTGGTTATGAAAGTAGTTCTACAGTAACAATTTAGTTGTTGCTTTCTTTAAAGCACGTCTCATTGTTTTAGGCAACTTTTTTCATGAAGTTTCTCCTCTTTCAACATTTAAGAAAAATGTTGTTCTGCTGGGTATATTTTAAGTTGTATTAAAGCTAATACTATAGATTTCTCATTAAAACTACATCACCACCTCAATTATTCAGTTTAATCCAATTGAAGACCTTTTTGTATTTTTCTTATTTAGATAAATATAACAACTACAGGCCATGAAAGGTATAATTGCTCCCCTTAACTAACACAGTTTTATAAATATTGGTGCTTTGGTTCCCATGCAACCAATACTTCTGACTTCTGTATAGATGGAATAGATAACCATTTTGATATCATTTTAGTTGTTTTATTTTAATATGTTATAATTCTCTGCAGTTAATTATCATAAATAATTTTTTTGTGATTAACATTTTAAAATCAAGGCTGAGGATTTACTGTATTACATATAGTGTCATTTTCATAAAACACACAGACAAGCTGTAGAAAGTCTATGGAATTATGCAATTTAATGATGAAGAAGAGAAAATAAGTCTTTCAATTTAAACCACTGATGTAGATTATTACAATTATATTGTCATTCATCTATATAAATTTCATTGAAGCAACCCTAGGACTTAGAGGGAGCGAAAAGCAAAAGCAAAGCAAATAATAATAATAATCTATTACTCTTTGTTAGAAGGCTAGTTTTCCACTACAAATAAGGACAAATTCTACTTTGTGTTTTTGTTAAGATGGAAGCCCAAAAAGTGAAGTTATACAATGCTACCTGAAAATAAAGTTTTAATATTGATAGACTGCTTGTATCTTACCAAAAATATTAGCATACAAAGATGCTATGTTCAATACTTTTGCCTGAAAATATTGAGGGTTTTTAAACCAGCAACTGGAAATATTTTCTACCCACCAACAAACTGTTACTGTCTTACACCAAGGTCTGATACAAGTTATTGATATCAGGTTCATTTCTATATCATAAACTTTACAGTTCTGGGACATGGTCTGAGACTTTATGAGAACCATAAAATTAATACCCATGACTGCTGAGGCTACATTTTTCCCTTGGTCTCTTTGAAAAAGGACATCAGTTGTGTTCCATAAACTTATTCATATAAAAATAAAATCTGTGTATAAAAAAAAGTATAGCATAACAACTGACTTGATTGTAATCCATTTAATTCACTTCATGATTCTATTTTCATTAATTCAATCAATATCAGTTATTTTTTTCCAATGAAAATTGTAATCATCTGTTTTATAGAAAGCAATTGATAAATGCTTTAGAATTGAACTGAAAGGGATTTGAGCAGTTAAAAATGTAATAATGAAAACAATGTTTTAAAAGTAAGAGCAGTGTCATAACTGATTGTAACCATTGTTTCTTTGGCACTGTAATCATACTGGATATACTGAAATCTCCAGTTTCTGGTAATTTGTGACTTATGCTCAACCCCCTACAGAGATATTGTCCCCAGAATTGTACAGATTTTAAGAGTAATAAATTCATATCACCAGTTCCAGTAAAATAAATACATTTTAAAATATCTAATTTTATTAGAGTGTTCCATGCCATTCTAGTAGAATTAATCTGATATTTCTCAGTGTGGGTGCGGGATGCATGGGGCGGCAAATGAGAAAATGCAGGTGAAGTTAGCATTATGCCTGGCACATAGGAAGTACTCAGTAGGTAAATGCTATTGTCATTATCATTATTATCTTTCTCTCTAAATAATTAAAGCCTAACCTACTCCTGATTATTATCTGTCAAATACGGTAATATTTTATCTTAAAGACTATATACTTCACTCTATTCAGGGTGAATACATTTCCAAGTCAGTGCTTTAGAGATTGACTTGGTTTTCAACAAACATTGAGAGATATAAACTAATAGGATTGTGCTATCAATATTATTATAAATTAGTAATTTTAATACAATTTTATATACTTGTTTTTTTCCTAAATGAATTCCTTAAATGTGGTATACTTAATCATTTTTTCAAACTTTAAAAAATATGCTTTATTAACATTCTATAAAACCATTACTCTTAGAACATATGATTTCAGGTCAAATTAATAGTTGTGAAAGAAAATTCAGTTTAACTAACTACCTGATTATATTCTTGTTAAAGGATAAAGTATTCTGAAATTTTTCTCTAATTTATTACATTTACTTATAAACTCTTTTGTCATATTAAATTAGCACCTTAAATATATTTATTTGCTGGGTTGAATAGCATCATTTTTACCCCTTTAAAACATAACTACTATTTTTTCTTATATGAGTTATTATTTTTCCTTATGCTACAGGTCATCTTCAGCTTCTTTGAGTTCCTTGAATGTGCCATATCTTGCTTCAAGTCCCCTGTTTTATTTCCTCCTGGAAGCTTTGTATCTGCTCTTCAGTAAGTTAAGTCATAACCATGCTATATAGCATTCAGTATCTTTCAATGCTCTTTAGTGAAATTAACATGTTAGATTACAATAAATAGACTAAACTTGCCTATTACATTTTAATTATTTGATGTTAAAAAGTGCATGAGTTTTAGGTTTTGTTTTGTTTTTAATCTTTGAAAGAATATAATGAAAACTTGGCAAGATTACGTTTAGATAACATTTCTAACAGTTCACCTGATTTCAGTTTCTGTTTACTTTCTTCTGTTTATTATTTTGTTTTCCTTTCATTTGGAAAAGTTTTTTCATGCAATTGTTTTCAAATAGTTCAAAGTAATGATGATATTGTTCTGATGAGAACAACCATATATATTTTTCTCCGTAATTAGTTTATCAAGTCCCAAATGATTTTTTAAAAAGAGACAGTTAAAAATCTTAATTTAAGAAAGAGAAATCTGAAATAGCAGAAACAAAAATGGTGTGAACTAGAGGTATGGCACATTTTGACTGCAAGGAGCTAAGATAAGATAAAAGCACTCAGGAAAAAAATCAATTATTTAGGGAAGACAGAGTCCATGTTTCATCATGAGGTCCATGACAGGTTATGCTTGAGGTAATCCAACTGTATGAAGACTGTCCCAGCAGTCAGTAGGGGCCTTCAACAACTTGGAGGCAAAGTTGGAGGATCAAAGAAAATGTTCACTTCATCATGGCCCTCCCATTAACAGAATTCCTTAATAGTTTATTCTAGGGCTCTGTATAAGTGGATTTTTCTAGGTTGGTGCAGTCCATAGGATTAGGCATATATTTCTTGTTGAAACTTAACTGCATGGAAGCTTGATGAACTTATTTGAACATAGGTTTGTTATTTTAATATGTGCTATCAGGGACCAAACTGACTGATACTTGGTTGTGACTGGGCCCTAAAGCATATATCCTAGAATCTCATAATTAAACTATCGATGGAAATTCTTCCATAGGATTCTTTTTTGACAAATTGTTGCTGACAAATAAGCACTTTGAATTATCTGTAATATTAATTTGAGACATATAATATTCCATCCTATTCTATAATATTTTACACATATTTGGGGGAAGAGATACTTTCATTTTATGATGTTATCACTTATGTGCATATGGAAACTTGATATTGTATATACGAAGTCAGTAGCACTATGCCCAGTTCATTGTAAGTGCTTTAGTAAATTTTGGCTATTTTATTATTATCATATTAATTAGTTATAATCTGTTTGTGAGAAACTTTACAAAGAAGATACATACACATGTATGCCTAAATATAGGTATATGATTTTTCTTTTATGAAAACTGTGTGAAATGGGCAAAACTGGTGGTAGTATAATAACTAATTTTATACCAGGGAGAAAGAAAGTACAGGGTTTGTCCGTGGCTCCATATGTAGGAGTTGGGGAGCTGCAATTGGACCAGACAAACTGACTCCTCTCACTGTGCTCAGTGCATGTTAAGTGTCTCAAAGTCTCCCTCTCTCTTTTTCACACACTTATTCAGTCCCAAAGCTTTGCACTTTCTTTCATATTTGATTTTATATTTCCATCTCTAACTTCATCAACAAAAAGCATATATTGTAATAAGGTTCTAATAGGTTTGATTATCTTGAGTATTTCCCCTTTCTAATAATTAACATATGATAATTACATTTTTAAAATATTTACTGAAAATCTATAACGTGCTTGGTAAATTAAAAGACATGCTTCTTCGATTAATTTTCACAAAACTACTGCTTTAATCTTATCTTTCAGCTGCTCAAAGATATGACATAGAATTTAATTTGAAAAAATAAAAATTATGATTCCTAGACTATAATTTAAGGTGTTCTTCCAACCTGTATTTCCAACTCACCTCCTATGATTTAATGGGTGGAAACCTTCATTTTAGCTAGTTTATTTTCCTTAATATCTTCTAAACATATTTTTTGTTTTGTTCCTCTATTTTTCCCCATGTTTGGGAGTCACTATCATTCTTCTTAACTGTTCTCCTTCCCTCTTTCAATGTTAACAGAATATTACCCAAACTTGAAAGCTCAGTTAAAAAAACTATCCAACATCTCTATAAAGATATTCTTGATTATAAAATCAGAATATGTCCTGGAATTGACTTCCTGGACTGTTTATACATTTCACATACATGCCATCTATATAAGGCTTAATATTGCCATTGTTTCAATCAACATTGTTAAGTACTGCTTAGCAAAAATTATCTCATATTATTTTATAGTTATTTAAAATTCCTAAGCACAGGAAATCCTGAAGTGAGTGTAAAAGTTTCTTGGTGTTTTCAGGCCTTACAGTAGCTCACTTGGTTTATTTTAAATGCCTTTCAGTATAGAAATCATCTGTGTTATTCTGCATGTTTCTAGTATCCATGCCTGAAACATGGATGAATTCTCAGTAAAGATACAGAGAACTCTGGGAAAACCAGTATCTTCAGAATAATCGCAACATTTCAAAGGATTCTAGAATTAGTACAGATTCTATAGTGTTCTCCAAAAGAGTAAATGTTTTGTTATTGATAGCAGCAAAGTGTTTGGATGAATAAGCATTTGCCCTGCAATTAGTGAGTATATAATACACAAAAAAGTGTTGTATTTTCCTATTTTTAAAAAAATAACTTCTGTCCAAATATCCAAAAACTGGTGAATCACTAATAAATTTCAAAGTCACTGATAGCTACTCTATCAATTTTTGGACTGAATAATACTTCCCTGTATTCTTAAAGACTATTTCTAACAAAAGAGTCTGGCTTACATCTTAGTAGATATGACTTACTTTTAGGGCATCATAAACTGATAAACTATTTTTGAATTCATAACTCTTTATTGAATAGACATGGTGAGCAGCACTGATTTATTTTTTTACCCTGTATTGAAGTAAGGGACTCTTTGTGCTTTGAAAAACTGATTTTTTTCTCTTTCTTTCTAAATTACATAAAATTAAATTTAATGATGATCTTTCTGATTTAAGAGATCCAGTTAATCCTGAATGAAATTTAAAATGGCAATCTATAAAGGGAATCATAAAAGCAGACAGTATACTATTTGTGCTTTTTTTTTTTTTTGAGTGAAGACACATTTTCTATGCACTTTGTTGCTTCTAATCAAACAACTAGTTCACAAGTACAACTGCATAGAACAGATGGCAAAACCTTTGCACATTAGACTTTATATGTGAAAGAGAGACACTTTATTTTAAAATTGTCACTTGGGAGCATAAAGTGTTCTCATGAGAAAAACACATTTTACACTTTAAAGGCAGTCCATAAAATAAAGGCAGATGTTTAAATGACTTCTTAATTAACACAAAAACAAACATTTACCTACACTGTGGGGATGAAGAACTGTATTTAAGATGAACCCTTTAAAACAGCCTGGGACATGTTTTATGTAAAGCAATCCCAAACATTTTGTCTTTTAGGATTTTCTATCTTCTGTTAAGAAAAGGGTAATTATTATTTATCCACAATTCATTAATCTGAAATTGTTGTAAAAATAATAGCTGTTATTTTCTAGTTTGATTAAAATACCTTTTTTTTTTTTTGTGGCCTCTCCCATTGCGGAGCACAGGCTCAGGGAAGCCCTAAACACTGTGCCACCAGGGAAGCCCTAAACATGTAAGTCTTTTAATGAGCATTTCACTAGGTTTACTGAAAGAATATTGTATAGGTAAAAATAAATGTTTTGTTAACTCCCTGGCTGCCCAAGAGTAGGTGTAAAGTAGTGCAAAAATGTCATTAAATGTGATTCAAATTGTTATTTGAAAATAAATTATCATACTTTAGAAGTAAGTGAATTTCTAAAAATGTCTTCCTACAGTGTTTTTTAATTTCCTTCAGTGTATCCACAGATGTTAGATTTCACTTTCTCTGTTTTCTACACCCCAGAAAAGAAATGTTGTGAACGGAGACATACACAATTGTTCACCTTAGTGTGACACTGAATAGAGAAGTTTAAACCTTCTGTTTTGAGTTACTCTCCAAGTGTGAGTGATGTGGACAGGTGGAGAACTATGGATATACATCAGTCAAAAAACAAGGGCATTTTGAAGAAAATACAGCCAGACCACAAGTTATGAATAAACTGAGTTGTGAAAGTTGTTTGCAAGTTGATTGTTTAAAACTTGGAAGAAATTTTCTTTCCCATAGGAATCACACTCACCAGATTTGTATCCTTGGCCGGTGTGAAAATAGATGTAACCCACACTGTAACAGAACCTGACTTTAAAATAGTGTTTTTCAGATTACAGGGCAAGATACCACTAATGGGTTTTGAATTAATTAAATAGGGAATGACCATTTTTTCATAAATGAAAATAATAGAATATATCAAATAAAATTCTGCTTTTTGAGTATAAGAATGAATTTGTGACAATTTTTATAAATATGTCTATGTTATGTGTGTGTATATATATATATATATATATATATGTTTAAAGTTTTGCCTATATTGATTTGTGAAACGGAAGGGGTTTCACAGCCAAAAGTTTGAAAATCATGGGTTAAAGCATTCTATAAAAGCCAATAACTATCTCTGTCTACATTCTGTCACTGACACAGTCCAAAAAAAATTGTGTTTATGAAACTATTTTTAAACATTTGAGTCTATGGCTTCACTAGATAAGCAACATGAACTGCATTTGGAGTTGCATTCCAAGAAAAATTTCAACAAAATTAATTCTGTATATGTATTTCTAAAAATAGTTGTCATTTCGCTCTGTGGTAATTAGACATCAATGGCAAGTAGTTCAAGCAAATAGACACAATAAATTTTACTAAACATTTGAGTAACAATTAAACCAAACATTTCTGGGGTTGGGGTGATGTCTGTGGGAATGAGGCATTTTTGATCACTCTTTGTGAATTCAAGGGCTCAGTTGTGTGAAATCCCCATTTCTCCAAAAGGGGTGAAATTTTTGGCAATAAGTCATCCTGGCTAATAGGTCATACCTGTATGTTTCTCCAGGTGTTGGGAGTTAAGAATATTCTCTGGCTCTGCTTTGCCTAAGAACTTCATGTTTTCTAGTGTGGCTAGAAACATTTCACTAAGAATGCTGGACTTTAGGAAAGGAAGTTCTAGGCAGGTATATGAGAGGCCACCAGCTGAGTGCTGCTCTCTAGCCTCCACTGCAGACCCTGGGTAACTTAGGGTGTATAGAAGAGAAAGGGACATTTATGAATCCATTTCCTGTCCACTTAAGATGGAAATGTGAATAAAAGTTACAGTCTAGGGCACAATGAGACTAAGAGAGACTAATACAGAAGGAACTGCAGGTTTTTTATATTAGATTTGTAATGGAGGTGTTATGGGAAAATGTAAAAACCTGTAGGAGGTCTCTTTACATTTCGTTTCCTTACCATTATCTGAATTTCACTTTGAAAATAAGAGCCTTGAAGGAATTAGTGGAGAGGAAAGTTGAAAAAGTAAATTCATATCACAAATAATTATAGGAAAAAAACAGAACTAGGTAGGATTCTCTAACTAAAGAGAAACCAGAAGCCACACTGACATTCATTTTGTTCCTAAACCAAGTCCAACATTTACCATGGGGGGTTATGAATAATAAGCTGTGGAATCCAATTCTGATTAAACAGAAAACGATATTGGGCTCGCAGACTGTTAGAGTTGTAGATATAGGTGTGAATCTAAGCTTTGAAAAATCATCCAAAAAACCGTTCCAGAGAACTGATATAATGAGGAAACCAAAATTAATGTTGCCATTTGCACTGCTGTCAGAAATTGGGACAGTCCTCTAGCTGCTGCTGCAGCCAATACACTTTTAAAGCAGGAACTCCACCTGGTAACTAACATTGTCCTTGAAACTGGACAACTCAGGCACAAGCCTTGCTGCAAAATGAAGATCCTGGGCACAGCCTGTTGCCTTACCTTTGCACTTCTGAACCAAACAGTTGACATGCTGCCTGACAAGTAATAAGCTGTAGGGAAGCATTTGCTATTATTATAACTTGGAATGAGTTTCTGATAATTTTCTCATTTCTCTATAGCCTCAGCATTATTTCCTAAACACTTAAATGACCAACTATGCCCTGTTTTCTTTATCCTGGCATTATTTCTGGTTCCTTTTACTGAACTTTCCCCTTGATCCAGCACACTGGCATGAGAAGAGGCCAGTAAAAGATTCAGAGGTTGATCTAAGAACAGGTGGAGCAGGACACCAAGAACAATCTTTCCCTACTTTACAGTTGCACATAATCCTGGCCTAATATTTTTTTTTCTCTTCCAAGGGACAAAATGAAAAGAGGTCACCAGATATCCTCAGCCAGATATGGTGATTATGTTATTCCCTTTAAGCAAAAGAAACTTTTGTGGCAAATTAAGGTGGAATGATTCAACTAGTATTAAATCACAATATAAAGCCCCCTTTTCATTTACCAAACAAAAGATTCAGATCATCCAAACTTCATTGCTCAGATCTACAGCCAGCAGCCCCTTAAGTCATTTCCACTGTAACCTCCCAACTGTTGCAGAGAGCTATATCTGTTGTAATGAGCAAATAAAACTGAATTTATTTTTGAAAAGTATGGTGCCTGTAGTATGTGCTATAGACTAGTTATGTATATGTGTATGTTTGGTCATGGGTGCTTGAGACTGTATCTATGCTTATTTTAGAGCATTCATTCTCATGCAGGCAGGTAGTTTAGTAAGAAATATGAACATATACACAGGTAAAGCCTGCTACAGCTATTTTTTTTCAGAGATAATAACCAACAGAAGAAAGAGGAAGGGACTCAGAACTCAGGTATGGCAATGGGTGATCCGTTTGAAAATAATTAACTACTTTTGATTTTTCATCTTAATTTTAATATAAAGTTAATATCTTCTATAAGTTTTCAAATCAGCATTTCTTGTTGGAAGTAGCTTTTAGCTTTCCCATTATTTAAATATAGGGTAAGACCTTATTTCTTTAAGATGGCACCAAAAGTTTGTTTACTAAAATTTTTATACATATATTTTATGTAGAAAATGTGAATATTTATGTATTTGGTTGTATTGACCTTGTACTTGAATTACAAGTGTGGAGTTACAGGTTACAAATATATGGTAGGTACTCATCTTTTATTGTGACTCCAATATTTACATCTATTTAGTAGTAACTTACTACTAGAAAGCTCTAACATGAATAACAACAGCAGGATATAGCTTATTTATTTCCCCATCATCTTTTTCAAGGTAGCCTCCCACAAATTTAGAAAAGTGTCCACCTTGCTTAGCGCAAGTTATTTCAGTGACATGAAGGTACTATGGAATTGCAATAAAACTACTGGAAGGTCCTTGAGTGCATTTGAAGTAGACATTTTTCAATACAGTTTCTAATATAAATCTACTTTTTCTTACCGTGAGGGTGTGAAGGTATGCTGAGTACCAGTAAAGACTTCAGAGACTCATAAGCACTGTGTGAAGAATGTTTTTTCTTCTGTTCCAGAACAGAATGTTTCATCCTGACAACAAAGATGAGAGTGTCTGTCAAAGATCTATTGATAGCTAAGACAAAATCACTACCTATAATTTATTCCTTGGTGAACTGAATTACAAAAAGATAAGTAGTCACCATTTGGAATTTAAAATGGAACACAGTCATTTAAAAATAAGACACCGAAGATAATACAAGCATAAAAGCAGACATTATGAAACTCATACTTAAACTTTATATTTGCTAATATGCATAATTACATCTTCTAGGGAAACGTGAGTACTGCTCACATGACAGTGTTGAAATGAATGAACACACAGTTAAACTCGATGAGAATGAGGGTGATAGGGAGGCTCAGATTAAGATCTACTCTTGGGAAGTAGTTTAAAATATTGTCCATTTGGTACCATCTGTTGAATTCCATACAAAAAACAATGCTATTCAGAACTCAATTTTTGTGAGACAGGAATGAAGGATGTCTCTTACAGGGATCGTTTAACAGAACTCATTGAACAGAAGGAAGACCAGCAGAGGGACAGTAAAATCTCTTCTGACCACTCCATACCACATTAATTTGAAATGGACTGAGAAAACATAAGCATTAATTTGTTCTTGCACACACATGATACTCAAATTTACTCAGTAAGTAGAGCGGTCCATCATACTGTGTGTAATAAGTAGGCAAGAGAAAAAGTGTGATATGGTCAAATCATTTGTTCAGTGACTTATGCAGGTCCTTACAGAAGTTTGTATCCTGTCACTACAGCAGTGAGAGAAATCCTGTTGTTCTGGATTATACTAAATTTAGAGATTCTAGATTCATCTTTAAAATGGCCATCACCATAATTATTCACCTCCTTTCTTTAATTTACTAATACTCATTTTATGCAATGAAATAGCCAATGATTAGAAAGCAAGGCAGCAAACAAAATACAGGGATCGAAATTAGTCTTTTTGAAATTTGGAATTGTCTACCTTTTATTGGAGAATTTATCAAAACATTTAAAAATTTCTGTTGATTTTTTCACTATATTTCTTGTATTTATTCTCTTAGAGATTTCTCTGCAGATTATATGCAGCTAATTTATCACAATCTACTTCAGATTAATACTAATTTAATTTTAGTACAATGTAGAAACTTTGCTTAAATACAGCTTTTTTCTCTTCCCTCCTTTTTGCTATTACTGTTATATATCTTTATCTTATAAACTCAAGAATATAATGTTGTTTTACTCCCGTATACTCCTGTGGATTTAACTTATATTGCATGCCATTCCATTTGAAGTTGAAGGACTTCTTTTTTTAAAAAAATTTTATTAGAGTATAGATGATTTTCAATGTTGTGTTAGTTTCTGCTGTACAGCAAAGTGTATCAGTTATACATATACATATATCCGCTCTTCTTAAGGTTCTTTTCCCATATAGGTCATTGCAGAGTATTGAGACGAGTTCTCTATGCTATACAGTAGGTCCTTATTAGTTACCTATTTTATATATAGCAGTGTGCATATGTCAATCCCAGTCTCCCAGTTTATCCCTCCCTCCCCCCACCCCACCTCTTTCCCCTCTGGTAACCATAAGTTTGTTTTCTACATCTGTGACTCTATTTCTGTTTTGTAAATCAGTTCATTTGTACCATTTTTTTTAGATTCCACATATAAGTGAGATCATATGATATTTGTCTTTCTCTGACTTATTTCACTCAGTATGACAATCTCTAGATTCACCCATGTTGCTGCAAATGGGATTATTTTGTTCTTTTTTATGTCTGAGTAATATTCCTCTTTTAGTATTTAGTAAGGTAAATTGGCTAGCAATGCATTCTCTCAAGCTTCGTTCATCTGAAACTGCCTATTTTTCACCTTTAGGTTTGAAATACAGTTTTTCTAGATATATAATTTCTAATTAACAGTGTTTCCCCTCTTCCTTCGTCTACCATACACAGTTTGAATTTGTCATCCCTCTGACTTCCAGTCTCCATTGTTATTATGAGCAATCAGCTTTTACTTGCGTTACTGTTCCCCACTAAGTGATGTGTTTTCTCTTTCATCTTTCAAGATTTTTCCTTTGCTGTGGTGTTTAACAGTTTGACTGTGATGTACCTAGATGTGGATTACTTTGTGTTTATCCTATCTGCATCTGTGGATTAGTGATTTTTCTTACTACATTAAGGAAGTTCTGGCCATTATTTTTCAAAAAATTTACCTATTGTTCCCTCCTATTTCTCAGACTCCCATTATATGTATATTACAATGCTGATGTTGTCTTATGGCTCTCTAAGTATTTTATTTTTCTTTAATCTCTTTTCTTTCTCTTCAGAATATATATTTTTTATTGATTTATATTCCAATTCACTGAATTTTTTCTCCTGGTACCTCAAATTTGTTGACACTTTCTAATGATTTTTTCACATAACTTAGTATACTTTTAATCTGTAGAATTTCCTGGGTTGTTTGTGTGTGTGTGTGTTTATTTGCTTGTTTGTTTTGTTTTTGCATTTTTACCTCTTTGCTTGCAAAATACCACTGCCATGTTTATATCTATCAAAATCTATCAAGCTCTGTTCTTCAAGACACAATTAAATCTCACCTCTTTAGTCAAGCTGTTTCTACACTAAATTAGTATGATTTATCACTTTTTTGAGTCTCCTACCAAGAACTTGGCTATTTTTGTTGTGGTATGTTTTTATAAATGATGTAAAATCTCTGATGGCAAGAACTATATTTCCTGTTTTGTATCCTTTGCATCATCTAGTATATTGTTTTGTGTATAGAAGCTACTCAGCAAAAAGCTTACTTCAAGCTGAATATAATTATGTTAATAATTATATTATGGTTATTACTTAAACTTTTGCTAATCTCACCATTATCCACATAGTCCTAATCTTTTAGCAATATTAAACATTTAGTCATGTTAAATATTGTAAAGAGCCTTATCTGTAAGTTGATCATTAATCATTGCATACTTTAGGATGCTTTTCCCTGAGCTAACATAACTGCTTCAGGACCATCATGTTAAACAACCCAGGAAAAAATTGAGTTCTATGTGAATAGCACCCACTGGGGTTTTGTAGAATATATACAACCTGTACATACAGGCATAGGGGCTTTATCTTAAATAGTAAGTATAATACTGATTCATCTAACTGGAAAGCCAAAGGTAGAACAAATTCACACTTGGCTTAACTCCAATGTTTGTGCTTCCAACTCTTTGCTCTGCCTGTGCTGCATCATCCTTCCCATGCATGGTTTTCAGCTTCTAGCTAGCATCTCTCATCATGGCAAATATCTGTAACTGTTTCAAGATTCACAACTATACACCATGATATCCTGAGACAGCTAAAAATAACGGGAACTTTTTAGAGTTCCTGAACTCATTACTTTTACCACCTTTTACATGTACTCTTAGACCAGTCTGAACTAAACCTGGAGCTGTGGGTTGGAAGTAGTGGGTATATTTTAAATGGAGAAGAGATTGCAACAGGAACAAAAATCCGATTATTTTACAGAAAGTGTAAATTGGTTAAGCAACCAACTATACGAATTTCACCTGGGTATTTAAAAGATGTCAAAAACTCATACTTCATATGCTCGTAATTTTTGTCATTAGCCTAATGAATTACATCTTATATCTTGAATTGTTCCTCCAAAGTTGTTTTCATCAACTATCCTCCTTCCCTTTTTATTCCTGGCTAAAGTTAAAAATAACCTGGTTTATATCCTGAATCAAAATTTTATCCCTATTATTTGCCTTGTATAATCAAATTACAAATATTTTGGGTAAAATGTAAAATTAATATTATAACTAATTATATTTGATAGTCGTGTAGTACAAACATTAAAGTTTAACTGTTCAACTTACCATTTATTTTATACTTGTTAGCATTAAAAGCCCTTTCATATTTTTAATTAGCTGTTTCTTCTTCCATTTTTGACAAGAAGAATATCAACTTTATAGAGGAAGATACTCATCCACCGGAAAATTTAATGAACTGACCCAGGACACAGAGTGAGATGGACAAAAATTTAGTATCCACACCAACAGTGTTGAAATTGCCCTACCAAACTGAGCATAACATGCTTGATTTGGAATTTGAGGTCATACTGAAGACTGATTGCTCAGCAATAAATCTAGCCCACAGTGAAGTAATATTAATAAGTCATTAAGATGGCTAAACTTATAAACTGACCATGCAACAGTCTGTTAAGATTTTTTTTTAATGCAAAGGTAAAAATCATTATCAAGATGTGACATAATGAAAAATAGAATAAGTAGGCATTTCTCCAGTTGATGGTCAAATGAAGAAAGGTTACATATAGTTATTTATGCCAATTTCTCATTTACATCTATTAAATATAATCCTAATGGTCAAATATGCTAATGATAACTCATTTAGAAGTGCTTTTTTGAATTTGAAGTATAGGATTGCTTTCAGTACAAAAGATATTTAAATGCATTGTGCACTAAACTTAAGTTAACCCCTGAAAAAACGAATGCATCTTCTCAAAAAAGTAACATCTCTTGGAAAAGACTTAGGAAACTGAAAGGTTCTGATTGTCTGAGTTGAGAGATTAAAAATAGTTTATCTGGTGATTTTTGTAATTAACACTTAAAGAAATATAAGGACAAGAAATACCCTTTGTTTTGGTAACCATACAAAATTTATGGAATCTTATTTTTAAAATTAGTATCTTAGAGTCTGAATGGGATAGCTTGAAATTACACTTCATTTCTTAGAGGTTAACTCAAATCTCTTGTGAGGAGCTGACTTTAACAAGGACATCCAATAGATGACCAAATCCAGCTAGATATAGATAGTTCTGTCACTTATGCCATGTCCAAAATTAGTCTGTCTATTCTAAGATAAGGCTGTAGCTATCTTTCCCATTTCCTTATTTGTTGTGTTCCCTAACTTCAAGTGAAATGCCAAAAGGATAATGGAACCAGGTAAGAAGGAAGTTTTCTGGTGCACTAAAATAAAATATATGCATATATGAAAAAAGGATAAAAATTAATATCAGGTAGGAGGTGAATATAGGTCATACTTGAGAACCAACAATCATTTACTGAATATATTTTTTTTTAAAAGCTACAGTAGAATTCTATTATCAAACCAATATTTTTTAAATGCACTTGAGTGCTGTTATGGTCCTAATGTTCAGCTGCTTCTTAGAAGTTTTATTTCCAATTATGAAAATCACCTAGGAATATTGCAGAACACATGTAAAAAGATGGTGGATAATATAAACAGGCAATTTATAAAACAGGAAATCTATGAAGCTAACAAGCGTAACAAGATGTACTCAAGCTTATTAATAATCACAGAAATACAAATTAAAACCACAGTGAGCCCTCCTTTATATTTATTTGGCCAGAAAAATTAGAAATCTATGTAGTGCCTTGTGCTAGCAATGATGTTGGTATATAGAAATTCTGACACAGTGCTGAAAAGAGTGTAGACTGATGCAGCCATTATGAAGAGAGCTTGGAAATAGTTAATCATTTAAATATACACATAACCTATGATTAGGGTGAATGTACAATTTGGAGAGTGAAAGAGGATGCCATTTATGTTTACTCTGAGACAATAAACTTAAACCAAGTCTGTTCCAAGAAAGCAGAAAGTATGAGTCACCTTACTTATGACCCAGTACATTTGTTCTTAGGTGTATATTTCAAAAAGTAAAAAATCTATAGTTGTAGACATAAAAGAATCATCATGGAAAAGTGATAAATAATTTATATTAATACTCAAAATCCTAACTAATATGATAATTTGATAACCTAACTTTTCATTAGTATTTAATTTTATTAGGTTTAATATTTTAATATATTTATTAGCTATTACTATTTCCTTTTGTAATTTTAACATTTTTTCTTTGACACCTTAGTGCTTTATTTTTTATTTGTATGAGTGATTCACATTTTCCAATTATATAATGAGTTTCCCCTTTTGACTTTTGTTATAATATTGGACCCATCCTATTAATTCTTCCAAATAAAAAATTTAAATCTTTTGATCAAATTATTTTAAATGTCCATTGATAGTTTTATGAGATTACACTAAACCTAAAAGAAATTTTGAAGATGTATCAGACTTACATTATTCAGTTTTCCATCAGAAATAGGACTCTTTTATTTGTCTTCTGCTATCATGTTTCTCAGTATTGATTTATTATTTATTTTGCATGACTGCAATACATACCTTATCAATCTTAAGACAGAAATTTATGGCTTTGTTGTTAATGTGATTTTTTTTGTATAACTTCAATTGAAGACTTTGTTGATTATCTCAAAAAACTTAAATAAGTACTGAAAGTATGTCATTACAGAACCCACAACCCCTCCTCCAGCCCATTTGTACCAAGAACATGGGTGTGGAGTCTTGACAGAGGCAAGTAGAAAGAACTGTTGTTTTGTTTTGTTTATATTGAGATTCCAAAAAGAAACTCGGATATAACTCGATCTAGTTCTTGCTCTCTACTAAAATCAAGAAAAATTGCCTGGTTAAAGGGTTTTATCTAAGAAACAACAAAAAACACACACTCAGAACAACCAAAATTCCATCTAAACTTGTATGTGGTTTAATTAACTCCCAGAGTTATTAAGCATCCATTATATAACAGGTACACTTCTAGACACAAGAGATAGGGTGATAATAAAATGAACTTAACTGCTCTAGTAGATTCTAGATTCCAGTGGAAACACAATAGGCAAAATGAGGATAACTAACAAATAAAAAGCTCAGTTCCAGATAATGAAAATCCATGAAGACAATAAAAGAGGCTGCTGTAGTAGCAAATTGGGTTGAGAACATGTTGTTTTAAAAGAGAATATAAAGAATGTCTTTTTTGAGGAAGTAACAAATGAGTTTGAACATGGTTGGCAAAAAAGAAGCATCTATGAGAAGATCTGGAAGAAGAGCTCTCTATGCAAAGAAAGGCAAGAACAAAGATCTTCGAACAGAAACAACCTTAAAGTGATTGAGAAAAAGAAAGAATACAAGCTTTGTTGGACACTGAAGCAATGAGATGAGGAGTACAAGATAATATTATAGAAATAGGCAAAAATTCTTATTTTCAGGACCTTATAGCCTTGATATGTAATTTAGAAGACTTTAAGCAAAAGAGAAAAACTATTTATTTTATTTAAAAGAAATTGTTCTTGCTGCCGTTTATAGAAAATAATTGTAGATTAGACATATGGAGATGAGTTAGGAGGCTACTGAAGTAATCCATCAGAGATATGAAGATAGTATAGACCAGATGGTGACAATGAAGTTGAGAAAAAGTGGTCCATTTTGGGATATTTTTCGGAGGTAGAACTGTTAGGACTTGTTAATTGATTAGATATAGAAATAGATGTAATGAGAGAAATCAGTGATGAATTGTAAGGTTTTCAATTAAACAAGTGGGAATTTGGTGGTGTCATTTAGTGAAATGGGAAAAATAGGGAAGGACAAAATTGGTGAAGGATAGTCTCATTAATTTTACATCATCAAGAGTAAATGACAAGTTGACAATTGACTATATTTGGTTCTGGAACTCAGGACAGATCAGCAATCACACACTAATGGATAATTAAGTTGCTCCTTCATTGCAGATGCCATTTCCCTAGCACTTAATTATGTGGGTATTTTTAAGGTACAACTACAAAATAATTCAATTTCTTCAGTCAGATGTGTGATAGTTTCCAGTTTCATGAATCCAGTGCTCATGACTTAACTGTAATTTAAGGATAACTGAAGGTTCTGGTCTGTGCTACAACATGGTAACACAAACAGAGACACCTACATAAACAGAAAATACAAGAAATGCATAAAATCCAAGAAATCATAAAATTTTTAACATCTTTACTGGATTATAATTGCTTTACAATGTTGTGTTAGTTTCTGCAGTACAACAAAGTGAATCAGCTATATGTATACACATATCCCCTCCCTCTTGAGCCTCCCTCCTACTCTCCCCATCCCACCCCACTAGGTCGTCACAAAACACGGAGCTGATCTCCCTATGCTATACAGCAGCTTCCCACTAGCTATCTATTTTACACATTGCAATGTATATATGCCAATACTACTCTCTCAAATCGTCCCAGCCTCCCTTTCCCCCTCATTGTCCACAAGTCTGTTCCTTACCTCTGTGTCTCTATTCCTGCCTTGCCACTAGGTTCATAAGTACCTTTTTTTCTAGATTCCATATATATGCATTGATATATGGTATTTGTTTTTCTCTTTATGACTTACTTCACTCTGTATGACAGACTCTAGGTCTATCTACCTCACTACAAATAAATAATTCAGTTTCATTTCTTTTTATGGCTGAGTAATATTCCATTGTATATATGTGCCCATCTTCTTTATCCATTCATCTGTCGATGGACACTTAGGTTGCCTCCATGTACTGGCTATTGTAAATAGTGCTGCAATGAGCATTGGGGTATATGTATCTTTTTGAATTATGGTTTTCTCAGGGTATATGCTCAGTAGTGGGATTGCTGGGTCATATGGTAGTTCTATTTTTAGTTTTTTAAGGAACCTCCGTACTGTTCTCCATAGTGGCTGTATTAATTTACATTCCCACCAACAGTGCAAGAGGGTTTCCTTTTCTCCACACCCTCTCCAGCATTTATTGTTTGTAGAGTTTTTGAGGATGGCCTTTCTGACTGGTGTGAGGTGATACCTCATTGTAGTTTTGCATTTCTCTAATGATTAGTGATGTTGAGCATTCTTTCATCTGTTTGTTGGACATCTGTATGTCTTCTTTGGAGAAATGTTTATTTAGGTCTTCTGCCCATTTTTGGATTGGGTTGTTTGTTTCTTTAATATTGAGCTGCATGAACTGCTTATAAATTTTGGAGATTAATCCTTTGTCAGTTGCCTCATTTGCAACTATTTTCTCCCATTCTGAGTCATCCTGTTTACAATTTCCTTTGCTGTGCAAAAGCTTTTAAGTTTAATTAGGTCCCATTTATTTATTTTGTTTTTATTTTCATTACTCTAGGAGGTGGGTCAAAAAGGATTTTGCTGTGATTTATGTCAAAGAGTGCTCTACCTGTTTTCCTTTAAGAGTTTCCACCACCAGAACACAGGCACCAGTCCCTCCCATCAGGAAGCACACAAGAAACGATCATTTTTAATAACGATTACAACTTCATCAAATGAAAACTACCAGATACCAAACTTACAAGAAATCTTGCCTCTACAGAGAAGCCAAAACGCATACACAAATTTGCATCAGAGGGTGCTTGTATAGTGCCTTGATTTATAGGTTAAACGCCAATATAGTTGAATCTTAACAATAGTATTTAAACAAAAAGAGCCATTTATTAAAAAATGCATATAACATGATACCAATATATCAGGTTTTAAAATATAGAAAAATGTTATATATTATTTAGATATATATATGCATGAAAGAAGTATAAACACAGGGAATGGTAAATACCAACATCAAGATACTTTCCACTTGTTTTCCTGAAGGTGCTAAAAGAGAATGCAATCAGGAAATGGTATAATAGAGTAATTGGACTGTATTTGTAATATTTTATTTTCTAAGATGAATGGTTATCATATCTTAGTGTGGTGAGAAAATCAATTATGGATGTTTATAATATTATTCTTAATGAATTTTTGTTTGTTTAAATATTCCTTAGCTTTAAACAAAATATTTTAAAGTAGTTGTAGATCTAGAAGAGATATGGGTCAAAAATAACATTGAAGACAAAATATTTGTATCCAGGATATATAAAGTAAACCTATAAATAAATCATAAAAAAGACAAACAACCCATTAGAAACTAGGCAGAACAAATAAACACACACTTAAAAGATATAGGAATGGTCACTAAATACATGTAGAAGGTATCCAACATCATTAGTCAACAGAGAAATATAAATTAAAGCCACAACTAGATACCACTTCACACCCATCACAATGGTTATAGATAGACAATACCAAGAGTTAGTGATGATGTAGAGCAATGGAAATTCTCATATGTTGCTTATTGGAATGTGACACGGTACAGCTATTTTGCAAAAACTGACAGTTTCTTATCTTCTTAATCATACACCTATTCCATGAACCAGTAATTCTATTCTTAGGTATATATCTAAGAGAAATGAGGGCATATATACACAGGAAGAGTTAAAGGAATGTCCATAGCAGTTTTATCCAGGGGGAAAAATGGAAATAAGCCAAATTTCCATCAGAATAGTTAACAAAGTGTGTTATATTAATACAAATGAATTCTATTTAGAAAATTTAGCAATAACAAGAACTGCTGATATACACAAAAAATAAATCAATGTCAAAAAACGCTGAGTGAAAGAAGTCAAGTCAGACATAAATGAGTACACACTAGTAGACATATGGTCTGTGGTAGAAAACCATGACCAGAAGTAGGAGCTAGTTTCTTAAAGTAGCCTCTTTTATGAGTTTAGAGTGAGAGACAATGGAACAATGGTCAGACTGTATATAAAAATAGAACTCTGACCACAATCTTATAGCCACCATTCTGGAAATCCAAAGCGCAGCCTCTGCAGTAATTGGCCTAAACTAGTCAGTACTTAGGCCATGACTGCCAGCTTCCCAAATTTTTATCCCCTTATCCTTGCTTCCAACTCAAGATCAACCAGAGAAAGCCAAATATGCTCCCTAACTCATGACATAGGATGCTGGATTTCTAGTTAGCCCACCTCCAGGTTATCTGTGCTAACATCCTGTAATCAGGGCATACTTGAAGGGTTCTTTTTTTCCCTCACTATAAAGCTTTCCTATTCCCCTGCCTGCCTTTGAGTCTCTGTCAGACACAAGTGATGGCGGCTGATTTTCTTGAGATAAGCTCTGAATTAATAGCTTATGCACGTTCTCAGGTGGTCTTTGCTTACTTCCACAAGGGACAATACACAGACATAGGTGTCCCCTTGCCTTCTTTTCTCCTTTATCTGAAGGAGCAAGTAGGAACTGAGAGCTCAATGAAGATTATAGAAAAGCTCAACGAAGATAGTGAGACATTTAGGAGGAGATTTAGGAAATTGCAAGAGTCAAAAGAGTAGAGACTTCTAAAAACAAAAATAAGCAAATGGGACCTAACGAAAGTTAAAAGCTTTTGCACAGCAAAGGAAAACATAAACAAGATGAAAAGACAACACTCAGAATGGGAGAAAATAGTTGCAAATGAGGCAACTGACAAAGGAGTAATCTCCAAAATTTACAAGCAGTTCATGCAGCTCAATATTAAAGAAACAAACAACCCAATCCAAAAATGGGCAGAAGACCTAAATAGACATTTCTCCAAAGAAGACATACAGATGGCCAACAAACAGATGAAAGAATGCTCAACATCACTAATCATTAGAGAAATGCAAATCAAAACTACAGTGAGGTATCACCTCACAACAGTCAGAAAGGCCATCCTCTGAATGGATAAAGAAGATGTGGCACATATATACAATGGAATATTACTCAGCCATAAAAAGAAACGAAATTGAGCTATTTGTAATGAGGTGGATAGACCTAGAGTCTGTCATACAGAGTGAAGTAAGTCAGAAAGAAAAAGACAAATACCGTATGCTAACACATATATATGGAATTTAAGGAAAAAAATGTCATGAAAAACCTAGGGGTGAAACAGGAATAAAGACGCAGACCTCCTAGAGAACGGACTTGAGGTTATGGGGAGGGGGAAGGGTGAGCTGTGACAGGGCGAGAGAGAGTCATGGGCATATACACACTAACAAACGTAGTAAGGTAGATAGCTAGTGGGAAGCAGCCACATGGCACAGGGATATTGGCTCGGTGCTTTGTGACAGCCTGGAGGGGTGGGATAGGGAGGGTGGGAGGGAGGGAGACGCAAGAGGGAAGACATATGGGAACATATGTTTATGTATGACTGATTCACTTTGTTACAAAGCAGAAACTAACACACCATTGTAAAGCAATTATACTCCAATAAAGATGTTAAAAAAAAAAAAAAGAAAAGGCCATCCTCAAAAACTCTACAAACAATAAATGCTGGAGAGGGTGTGGAGAAAAGGAAACCCTCTTGCACTGTTGGTGGGAATGTAAATTAATACAGCCACTATGGAGAACAGTACGGAGGTTCCTTAAAAAACTAAAAATAGAACTACCATATGACCCAGCAATCCCACTACTGAGCATATACCCTGAGAAAACCATAATTCAAAAAGATACATATACCCCAATGTTCATTGCAGCACTATTTACAATAGCCAGTACATGGAGGCAACCTAAGTGTCCATCGACAGATGAATGGATAAAGAAGATGGGCACATATATACAATGGAATATTACTCAGCCATAAAAAGAAATGAAACTGAATTATTTATTTGTAGTGAGGTAGATAGACCTAGAGTCTGTCATACAGAGTGAAGTAAGTCATAAAGAGAAAAACAAATACCATATGCTAACACATATATATGGAATCTAAAAAACAAAGGTTCTGAAGAACCTAGGGGCAGGACAGGAATAGAGATGCAGGCATAGACAATGGACTTGAGGACACTGGGAGGGAGAAGGGTAAGCTGGGACGAAGTGAGAGAGTGGCATGGACATATATACACTACCAAGTGTAAAATAGCTAGCTAGTGGGAAGCAGCTGCATAGCACAGGGAGATCAGCTCAGTGCTTTGTGACCACCTAGAGGGGTGGGATAGGGAGGGTGGGAGGGAGATGCAAGAGGGAGGAGATATGGGGACATATGTATATGTATAGCTGATTCACTTTGTTATAAAGCAGAAACTAACACACCATTGTAAAGCAATTATACTCCAATAAAGATGTTAAAAAAAAAGTAGAGATTTCTAAAAAGGAGAGGGAGATTAACAGTGCTAATTCCCACAAAAAAGTTAGTAAACTGAAAGAGGAGAAAACCAATTGGATTTAGCATTTCATAGGCTGTTGTTGAACATGAAGAGCAATTTCAAGTACAGTGGTAGAGAGGGAAGGCAGAATGCAAGCTAAGTATAATGTCATGGAGGTGTGGAGTCATTAACTGTAGAAACGCTTATAGAACAACAGTTAGAGAGTTTACAAGACAGAGACCTTAGAATGTCATTTTAGGATGGTGTAGCACAAAGATGTAGGTATTGTTACTATACAGGTGAGAGATGAAGATATTGGATTGGAGTGGATATGGAGGGAGAAAGAGTAGACAGAAGGTTAGAGAAAAAAGAAATATGAAAATAATGTCAGAGCTTAAATTCAGAAAATACTTACTGCTAGAAGGGAGTAATATAGGAACCTAAACCAACCAAGGGAAAAGACAAATAGATGTTTACATCAGCAAAGGACCAAAGGAGGGATTCTAATCCCATTATACAATTTAGCAGATGACATAACAGAAGCTCATAGATTCATAAATGAAACAGGCAGTCAAAGAAGTTAAAGGATACCCAGGATAAAAGGGGTCACAGAATCCTGAGTAATAGTATATTTTTTAGCATTACCTATTACCAGCCCAAACCCTAAATTGTTATGACAGTTTCAGAATTATTTTAGACAAAACTAGCTCATTGTTGAACTGAGTAATTGCTTTTTGAAATCAGTTCAAGAGTACTTAAAGAAGTAAGAAAATGTCTTTAAAAAATAGGACTTTGAAGTTAGACTAGACTCCCATTTTCAAATCCCTACTCTGCCGTTTACTGTCAGTGTAATTTTAGGCAATTATTTAACAACTCTCTCAATTTCTTCATCTGGGAAATGAGAATTGCAATTCTACCTCATAAGGATAAAAAGTCAATGAAAGTAAAGTCTTAGCATCACATCTGGCTCAGAGCTGATGGTAAAAAAGAAGGAATGTTTTTCTATTTGGATAAAATATACGAATACTGTTCATTTGATTATGTTTAGCAGTGTTAATACAACATGCATACGAACACAAACATGCATACATACACACATACATGCATGCATACATCTCAAAAAACATGTAAAAGAGGCAGGACAGGAGTTATTATCACTGTTTTACACAAGAGGACATTGAAGGTACAAGGATGCTAATAAGCAATTTGTCCAGGGTCTGATGCTGAATAATACAAACAGAACTCAAACCCAGGACTTCTGATTTTCTGAGGTCTTGAAAGCCTTAGATTCATGGATAGGCTTTTGAGGTTGAATTCCTCCAAGAAATTGGGGCATTCTTTCAGTGGGGCTAGAAAGTCTTCATTAACTATTTTTGTTTTTTCATTAACTTTTAATGAAGAGCAAGTGCCACGATCCTCTGCTTGGGAGCACTCACACCTGAGCCCAGTCATATATATATTCCTGTATGTTAGATCTCAGAAGCATCTCTTATTTTGCATAAGATTAAAAAAATGTCTTTCCCAATTTGCAGTCGGAGATCTCCTAAGACCAGTCTTCTAACTAGTAATCTTATCACTACACAATTTCTATATTATTTGTCAAATATAATGTAGAAAATAGGTCCTGCTGAAATAACTTGCCAAGAAAACAACTCACAAGAAATTGAGAAATGGAGTCTAATGAAAAAATTTACTTGTGTTATGGAAAAATTTTACTTGTGTTTATAACTTTACATATTTATTCCTGCAAGTGTTTGCCATTTTTTAAAGGAGGTTCTTGTACATTTATGACTGTCATTTATGGTATATTTATTCCTAACCTATAAACATTCTGCTGACAAATGCCAATGGCACTTGTTTTTTATGTTATGATTTCATACATATTTCATAAAAATAAGGAAAATGTATAGATAATAAATCCATTTAAAATATTTTATAACATATATGTCTTGCACATTAACAGTTGAACTCCTAGAACATTTGTAGAAAGCAATTATTAGTTTCTACAGATTATAAATAAAATATATTTGAAACATCCAAAGAATATATAACATTTTATTAATAAATAGAAAAAGTAATTGCTATGGCATGATTTTTATATATCGAGTGTTATTTACATATTTAAGATATAATTTATATTTTCAAATATAAGAATTGTGATGATATATATTCTTCAGCTTGCTAACCTGCTAAATTATTGATTCTTATCTGCAGGAAGGTGTATGAGAATGCACCCATCATGTGCATGGAATATGGACTTCAATTTCCTGCACCTGAGGGCTGCAATAAAATATTTTCCAAATATATGAAAATAATGGGAAAGGAAATTTCTCCTCTAAGGCTGAAACATAGTAGAATATAGGAAAGATATTCAAGGTCACTAAAAAGAAGCAAACTCTAGGTAAGCAGACATTAGGGAGTAGCATATTTAAAGAAAGAATGTGTCATCCACCAGACCAGCTGGCTTACTTAGAAAACAAAAAGGAAAATTCGTTGAGGTAAACATGGGCTGAATCCAAGCAGGCATTATTTAGAAGAAAGACGCAGCTCTAAGTCAAAGGACTTAGCCTGTATTGCCACCAGAAATGTATATGCTTACTGTAGACATAACATATACTTGGTTATCTTAGCCTGAGACAATGAAATATCTAAATTATATAACTAACAACCAAGGCTCTAAGTCCAAGGTTGAAAAGCAGCCTTCTGCTGTTAAATTCTTATTGAATGCTTACAAGAGTCTTGCCTGGCAGTATCCTATTTGGTGGTCATTAGCCATATGTTGCTAATGACCACATGAAATGTGGATGTCCGAGTTGTGACATGCAGTAAGTGTAAAATGCACATTGAATTCCAAAGACATAGTACAAACACTACATAAATATCTTATTAGTAATGTTTTTGTCCATTGCATGTTAAAATTATATTTTGTACACATTGTGTTAAGTAAATTATAGTATTAAAATTTGTTTCATCTGTTTCTTCTTATTTTTCTAATATGGCCTCCAGAAAGCTTTCAATTACATATGGGGTTCCCATTGTGGATTGCATTATATTTATTTTGGACAGCACTTGTCCGTATGAACAGAGAGCAGTAATATCTATTCCCTACCCTATCTACATTTTGTGTTGTATATTAGTTAAGTGGCATTCTTACTGTAGATAATTTCATGGGTAGATCTGGCTATAAGATGAGAGCAGCTGGTCATGTGGATTTAAATGTTTGGTTCCTTCACAATCTATACTTATCACTGAATATTTTAAAAGGAACATTTTGATTATGTACATCAGTTTCATAAACTCTTTTGCCTGAATCTGCTATTGAAAGAGGTATCCACTCTTGGCATGCTGAAGAATCATATCTGAGTTTACACTACTGAGGGTCAAACCTTAAACCATGATACAGTGACAACACTTATGCCATATGATCAGGCTTTCAGAAGACAGCCAGCTGGCCAGTGTTACCCAATCAGAAATCACATCTTCTGTTTTGTATGTGTTTATGTGTGTATGCTTTTCAAACTTTGTTATAATTTTCTAAAATGATATATCTTATTCTATAATTAACTTTATATTTAGTATTTTTCATGAAACTTATGCATAAATATAGTTCAAAAGTCATTTTCTGTGCCTCACATACATTTGCTGCTGCCAAGAGGTCAGCTGTTCCCTTTAATCTTTTAACTGATTATGTTGGTATTTGTCTCTGTCTCTCTAAATAATATGCCTATGTTGCTACTTCTTTACTTTTCAGTTTTAGTCATTATCTATGGAACTTGAGACTTTGTTTTCTTTTGTAAATTTTATCCCTCCACACATACACACAGATATATGCTCACTCATCATGCAAACCTGTTTCCCATTCTGCCATCCTCCAAAGAGTTATATTGTACCTTTGGTGAAATTATAATTCACAAAGGAATGGAAGCTAATGCATGTGTTCAACTCACCATCTCTAAGGGGTATCTGAGTGAGATCTTTACACTTAAAGAAAAAAAATCAGAATGTGAATTTAGGGACATTACTGCTAAGTGAGTAACCAGGGTCAATAGCCTTTGGGTGGGAGGCATCAATAAAAAAGAATCACATGTCCTATATCACCCCCTACACTTCTCTCTCTCACTTATCCAATTATTTACCTTGCTAAGAAAGACCCGAGGTTGGAATTTTCTGTCAAGATTTTAGAAGGTGAATATGTTAACGAAAGCTGCATGTGGGAGGCAGAGTTTGAAGGCAGCTGTGCCTTTCACTGAACATAGTTTCATTGAACAAGAAACTGCTGTGCTGTTTCTTGTACAGCAGTGAGGTGAGATGTATGCGAGGGCAGCTCTCTAGATATCAAGATCAGCAACTCTGATGATAAACTGGATGAGATATAAAAGCCACTGGCCCTTCCCCTTATCCCTTCAAAGAGAGCAAGGGCTTAGACAGTGAAGAGTGGAGGCAAAAGGTTTTTCTGGTAGGGGTACCAAATGAGGGCAAATGCATGAAAGCAGCAAGGCACAGAACATGTTCAGGAATGAGGAGTTTCTGAGTCTGAGAGTGATAAGAAAGTTCTCTAGGGGAGTCAAGGGAGATAAAGATGTAGAAATGGAATCAAACAATCAAAGGTGAGGAAAAGGTCAGAGAGAATATCAAATTCAAATTCCAGTCCAATGTAGATATCCTTTGAAACTCTTTGATAGCTTTAATATTCTGAACAATAGGTTATTCTGATTATTCTGAAGACCTCCATGGGGTTGGGGGATATAACTACTTGAGCAGGAACCATGTTTTGTTCTTGTTTTTGCTTTTTAAAGTAGGATTTCTCTTTCTTATATTAAATTATTGAGGGCCAGGTAGTAGAGTATTAAACACAAAATTAGGGTGTTTGAATTGTTTTCTTTAACAAAAGGAGTGTCACAAAAAATATATAAAACAATGGTATGATTCTTTTTTCTAGAATATATGCCATAGATGATATATAAACTAATTTGGAGGTAGAAATGGAGGAGACTCTTGAGAGATCAGTTTACAAAATATTTTGGTCATCTTGGTATGAAATGATGAATGCCTTAAAAAAAGGCAGAAAAGTGGAGGAGGTAAGAAGGAACTAGAAATATATGTAGTATTTGAAAAATAGGGAATAATGAAAGTATAGAAATTAAATACTGATCAAAAGTAACAAGTCTGGTTTAATAAAATATTTTGGCTTGTATAAAAAAGATGATGAGTTTTAGTTTTAAAGTGTTGATTTTGAACTTAAAGTGGAATATATAAAGGGATATACAGGAAACTGAATGTCTCCCATCCTTGGTCCATTGCAGCCAAGCACACATGAAGCCCAACTAAATCTGACTATAGGTTGAGAAAATTAGGGACATTTTATTAGAGAATTTTAAAATTCTGCATAATTGGAAAGCATTTAATTCTGACCAAATGCTATTAATTTGTTTTTTAACTTATTATCCTTGGTTTCTTTGTGGGCCCGTGACAAGGCAGATAGCACTCCTTAAGCATTTATTAAATGCTTAGTAACCTTATTGAAAGAAAAGAAAAAGGAAAGAAGGAAAAAAAGAAAAGAAAGATTGAAGAGAACTAGATGATCATATTATAAAACAATTGAGTCTATGGCTCAAATGTGGAATGAATGCATAGCATAATAAAGCAGGCTGCCTTGCTTCCGTAACACCCAATGATGTCTTTGTCAGGGTCTACTTTTATCACAAAGCCTTAAGAAAGTAAGAAATTGTTTTTCTTTACAAGGAAGTTGAAGACAATGTTAATAGACAATCTTCTAGGCCTCACTATATTCTGTTTATTGTTGCAACTGAATACAGGCATACATGGTTTGCATTATATGAAAGACATGCTGGGAAATCTATCCTCTGCAAGCCTATCTATTTTTTTAGAATGGTAACAATTTTCGATACAGCCATTAGTTTTATATTTGTTAGTATAGAGTTTGCTACGAACGGGAATATCTGTCAAACGCAGACTTGCTTTTTGAGAGTGTATTGAGGGGAGACTTGGGAAACCTTGACATGGGCATTCATCTGGAACACTGGAGGAAATCTGCTTTAACAACTAAAATGAACTGTATTGTTCTGATAGGCAACTGTTGAATTCCGTAGACAAGTGGTCTCCCATTTTATTATAAAATAAAAAGGATATGTGTTACAGTAGTCATCTTTAAAGTTTTTCTTTTTTGCTGGTTACATGGGGTTGTTTCAGATAAAGTACTACTAGGTGGATATTTGTCAGTGTGATTTTGTTTTGTTTTTTCCCCCCTGCTTTAAGCTCAAATTCATTAAATTAATAGTATGGAGATCTAGGATGGGATAGTTGGTTGACACAAATCTAAGAAGTGTCATTGCCCAAATTAACTATTTTTTAGGGATGCATGCTTGAATTTAATCATGGAGAAATGACATACTACACAATGAGCAAATAGCTCTTCTCTTCCCTTCTTTCTAGGGGCAGAACTGAGCATGTGTCCTTGGATGAGAATAGTATTCTCATAGTCTAATGATTTAGGAATGATAGCTTTAAGCACAATTCCAAAACCAGCAAAGTTCTGAAGTAATATGAATTGATAATTGAGGATTTATAATTATTTTAAAAATTCTCCTCTTGCCCAAGTCAATAAGTAAGTAGTTTTTCAAATTTAATCGTTCTTTCTCAGTCCTCTTTCTCCTTCACATCTCTGTAGTTTTTACGATGTTTGACCTATTCTTATTTCTCCCCCTAATTTCATGGAACATCTATATGTTTGCAGTGATATTTCATTCTACTTGTTCTCTTCTAGACTTATGAGTAGCTTATTCTTTGATTCTTTTTCATTTCCACTTACATTGCATAGTGCTTAAATCTTAGAAAACCATAAGAATCTGTTTTGCTACCAGTAATTATTCCTGTGAAAGGTAGTTTACTGATACATATACTTAACTACTATAAATATATATATATATATAGTACAGACATAATATACATATAGCTAGTGTATATATATTATATATACATACATAAGTATGTATATATTGTATATATGTTGTACATATATAAAATACATAAATATTTTAAAATATAAATAGAATACTGTATAAAAATATACAAAACATATATCATAGATATATATACAAAATTGCACTTGTATATGCATATATATATATATATATATATATATATATATATATATATATATATATATATATATATATATATGTCTCCCCCAAATAAAACTCTATTTTGGCTTCTTTCTGGATATAAACACAAACTCAACTTGGTCAAAAAATGCATTTAATCTTCCTTTCCTTATCTTGCTAGTCCACCCATGCTCTTAACCGGAAACACTTAGAAAAAGGGTGGAATAGGTGAACAAGCTTGGTTCTTGAAAACTGCAACAAGTTTAGTTTTCTCCTATAATTACTGACCTCAGGAATTATACTTTCTGAGCTCAGAGAGTAAAACCTATCCAACCCATTTATATATTTCCACCATAGCTCTTCCCTTCAAAAGCAATTACTGTAACTGTATATGAAATTAGTCTGAACTAATTAGGCTGAACTAATCTGAAATTAGTTCAGATTCTCTTGCTGAGTTTTATGTATTCCTTGACAGAGCAACAATGATATTTTACCATCTGTAATAACAGAACTCTGTGGCTGTTACTTGGAACCAGATGTTAAACACCTCTTTGGATGGTTTTAACTACAATGAATAAGTCTAACATTAAAGTACCCCCTGCAGGAACACAGTCTGAGACTGAGGAGAATTGTCTTTTCCTATCAAGCTGTACCTGCTAAAATGAAATCTGTACTAAAAGATTTTCACATAATTCTCATGTAATTCCATTCTTGATTTTTTGTTTCAGTTTCAGGTTTTCTCTAACTTTTCCATCACAACGTCCCAAAAAGCATAGGAGATTGAACATGTACCTTCAGGGAGTGCAAAGGCAGAGCCTGAAGCATCTCAACACAAACAACTGTCTTTGAACTCACACATTTTCTCTTAAACCTTCTTGGGAAATTTGCATTCTATTCTATAAAGTATCTCTTTTCTGAAAATAAATTGAATGCTTTAAATTATTCAGTATTGAGTGAAATTGATTATATAGACAGATTTGTTTTTATTTATAATAGCAAAGTATCATATGCCCTTAGACATATGATTACACAACTGGGAACCCCATCTTGAGAGCCCTCACTTGAGAAAGGTATACCAATAAAATCATTGTAAGTTGTGCTCAGAAAAAAATATTCGTCCTAAATATTTCAGCATGGATTTTTAGCGACAAGAATTTAAATTTTTCTTAAAGTTTTTCTTGTTTTTTTATGTAAAATTTATACAAAATAAAACACACAGATCTTAAGCATACATTTACCAAGCATACCATTTACCATTACATTTTAACAAATGCATACATATACCTATGCAATCCAAACTCCTACCAACTAACAGGACATTAAATTCACCCTAGTGTTTCCTCATCCTCCTTTGCAGTCAATCCCAACCCCAATATCCTCCTGAAACAACCACTGTTTTTATTGTGTCAGGCATTATTTTGCCCACTGCAGATTTTCATTAATAGAATCATGTTCTTTAGGGTAAAGCTACTTACATTTAGTGAAATGTGTCTAACGTTCTTTGAAGATGCTAAGTATATCAGTGATGTACTCTACTTTATTACTGTATATTGTATATACAATATTCAGTATTCTATTGAATTTGTATATCAGGTATATTTACAAAATATTCCTAGGAATGGATATCTGGACTGTTTTCTATTTTGAATATTAATATAAAGCTGCTCTGAACAGTTTTGTACAGTATTTCTGAGGATACCCATTATAATTTTCTTGGGTAAACACCTGGCTGTGGAATTTCTGGGTGAGAGGGTTGGTGTATGTATATCTTCGTAAGAATTCCAAATACACTTTGCAAAGTGTTGTATGATTTTTGTATTCCCATACAAAGCACAAGATTGAGAGCTCTATTGTTTCACATGCACACCAACATTGGGTGTCGTCAATCTTTTTTATTTTAGCCATTCTGTTTAGTATGTGTATCATTATGATTTTAATTTTCATTTACACTATGACTAATATATTTGAACATTTCTTTATGTACTTCTTCATCATTTATACATCTATTTAAGTGAAGCACCTATTCAAATCTCTTCCCCAATTTTTATTGAATTATTTGCATTTTAATATTGAATTGTAGGGGTTTTTTTTAAACATATTTATTAGAGTATAATTGCTTTAAAATGGTGTGTCAGTTTCTTTTATAACAAAGTGAATCAGTTATACATATACATATGTCCCCATATCTCTTCCTTCTTGCATCTCCCTCCCTCCCACCCTCCCTAACCCAACCCTCTAGGTGGTCACAAAGCACTGAGCTGACCTCCCTGTGCTATGTGGCTGCTTCCAACTAGCTACCTTTTTTATGTTTAGTAGTGTATATATGTCCATGCCACTCTCTCACTTTGTCACAGCTTACCCATCCCCCTCCCCATATCCTCAAGTCCATTCTCTAGTAGGTCTGCATCTTTATTCCCATCTTTCCCCTAGACTGTTCTGACCATTTTCTTTTTTTTTTAGATTTCATATATATGTGTTAGCATACGGTATTTGTTTTTCTCTTTCTGACTTACTTCATTCTGTATGACAGTCTCCAGGTCCATCCACCTCACTACAAATAACTCAGTTTCATTCATTTTATGGCTGAGTAATATTCCATTGCATATAAGTGCCACATCTCCTTTATCCATTCATCTGTTGATGGACACTTAGGTTGCTTCCATATCCTGGCTATTGTAAATGGAGCTGCAATAAACATTTTGGTATATGACTCTTTTTGAATTATGGTTTTCTCCGGGTATATGCCCAGCAGGGGGAGTGCTGGGTAGTATGGTAGTTCTATTTGTAGTTTTTTAAGGAACCTCCATACTGTTCTCCATAGTGGCTGTATCAATTTACATTGCCACCAACAGTGCAAGAGGGTTCCCTTTTCTCCACACCCTCTCCAGCATTTATTGTTTGTAGATTTTTTGATGATGGCCATTCTGAGTGGTGTGGGATGATATCTCATTGTAGCTGTGATTTGCATTTCTCCAATGATTAATGATGTTGAGCATTCTTTCATGAGTTTGTTGGCAATCTGAATATCTTCTTTGGAGAAATGTTTATTTAGGTCTTCTGCCCATGTTTGGATTGGGTTGTTAGTTTTTTTGATATTGAGCTGCATGAGTTGCTTGTATGTTTTGGAGATTAATCCTTTGTCAGTTCCTTCATTTGCAAATATTTTCTCCAGTTCTGAGGGTTGTCTTTTGGGCTAATGGTTTATCCATTTTGTTGACCTTCTCAGAGAACAAGCTTTTAGTTTTATTGATCTTTGCTATCATTTCCTTCATTTCTTTTTCATTTATTTCTGATCTGATCTTTATGATTTCTTTCCTTCTGCTAACTTTTGTTTTTTTTTTTCTTCTTCTTTCTCTTATTGCTTTAGGTATAAGGTTAGGTTGTTTATTTGAGATGTTTCTTAAGGTAGGCTTGTATAGCTATAAACTTCCCTCTTAGAACTGCTTTTGCTACATCCCATAGGTTTTGGTTCGTTGTGTTTTCATTGTCATTTGTTTCTAGGTATTTTTTGATTTCCTCTTTGATTTCTTCAGTGATCTCTTGGTTATTATGTAGTGTATTGTTTAGCCTCCATGTGTTCGTATTTCTTACAGACTTTTCCCTGTAACTGATAACTAGTCCCATAGCACTGTAGTCAGAAAAGATACTTCATATGATTTCAATTTTCTTAAATTTACCAAGGCTTGATTTGTGACCCAAGTTATGGGTCACTGAAACAACCTTAGTCAATGGGGGCAGACACCAAAAACAAGGGGAACTATGAATGTGCAGTCTGCAAAAGGGAGACCCAAAACACAGCAAGTTAAGCAAAATGAAAACAGAGAAACACACAGCAGATGATGAAGCAAGGTAAAAACCCACCAGCCCTAAAAAATGAAGAGGAAATAGGCAGTCTACCTGAAAAAGAATTTAGAGTAATGAGACTAACGATGATCCAAAATCTTGGAAAAAGAATGGACAAAACACAAGAAATGTATGACAAAGAGCTAGAAGAACTAAAGAAAACAAGCAATGATGAATGACACATTAAATGAAATTAAAAATTCTCTACAAAAAATCAATAGCAGGGCTTCCCTGGTGGCGCAGTGGTTGAGAGTCCGCCTGCCGATGCAGGGGACACGGGATCGTGCCCCGGTTCGGGAAGATCCCACATGCCGCGGAGCGGCTGGGCCCGTGAGCCGTGGCCGCTGAGCCTGCGCGTCCGGAGGCTGTGCTCCACAACGGGAGAGGCCACAACAGTGAGAGGCCCGCGTACCGCAAAAAAAAAAAAAAAATCAATAGCAGAATAACTGAGGCAGAAGGACAGATAAGTGACTGTGAAGATAAAATAGTGGAAATAACTACCACAGAACAGAATAAAGAAAAAAGAATGAAAAGAATTGAGGGGCTTCCCTGGTGGCACAGTGGTTGAGAGCCTGCCTGCCGATGCAGGGGACGCAGGTTCGTGCCCCGGTCCAGGAGGATCCCACATGCCACAGAATGGCTGGGCCCGTGAGCCATGGCCGCTGAGCTTGTGCATCCAGAGCCTGTGCTCCACAACGGGAGAGGCCAAAACAGTGAGAGGCCCGTGTACCGAAAAAAAAAAAAGAATTGAGGACAGTCTCAGAAACCTCTGGGACAACATTAAAGGCACCAAGTTTCAAATTATAAGTGTCCCAGAAGAAGAAGAGAAAAAGAAAGGGACTGAGAAAATATTCGAAGAGATTATAATTGAAAACTTCCCTAATATGGGAAAGGAAATAGTCAATCACCTCCAGGAAGTGCAGAGAGTCCCATACAGGATAAATCCAAGGAGAAATATGCCAAGACACATACTAATAAAACTATCAAAAATTAAATACAAAGAAAAAATATTAAAAACAGCAAGGGAAAAGCAACAAATAACATACAAGAGAATCCCCATAAGGTTAACAGCTGATCTTTCAGCAGAAACTCTGCAAGCCAGAAGGGAGTGGCAGGACATACTTAAAGTGATGAAAGGGAAAAACCTACAACCAAGATTACTCTGCCCAGCAAAGATCTCATTGAGATTTGACAGAGAAATTAAAACTTTACAGACAAGCAAAAGCTAAGAGAATTCAACACCACCAAACCAGCTCTACAGCAAATGCTAAAGGAACCTCTCTAGGGAGGAAACACAAGAGAAGGAAAACCCTACAATAACAAACCCAAAACAATTAAGAAAATGGTAATAGGAACATACATATTGATAACCATCTTAAATGTAAATGGATTAAATGCTCCAACTGAAAGACATAGACTGGCTGAATGGATACAAAAAGAAGACTGTATATATGCTGTTACAGGAGACCCACTTCAGGCCTAAGGATACATACAGACGGAAAGTGAAGGGATGGAAAATATATTCCATGCAAATGGAAATCAAAAGAAAGCTGGAGTAGCAATTCTCATATTAGACAAAATAGACTTTAAAATAAAGACTATTACAGGAGACAAAGAAGGACAGTACATAATGATCAAGGGATCAATCCAAGAAGAAAATATAACAATTGTAAATATTTATTCACCCAACATAGGAGCACCTCAATACATAAGGCAAACGCTAACAGCCATAAAAGGGGAAATTGACAGTAAAATGATCAAAGTACAGGACTTTAACTCCCCACTTTCACCAATGGACAGGTCATCCAAAATGAAAATAAATAAGGAAACACAATCTTTAAATGACACATTAAGCAAGGTGGACTTAATTGATATTTATAGGACATTCCATCTAAAACAACAGATTATATTTTCTTTTCAAGTTCTCATGGAACATTCTCCAGGACAGACCATATCTTGGGTCACAAATCAAGCCTTGGTAAATTTAAGAAAATTGAAATCTTATCAAGAATCTTTTCTGATGACAATGCTATGACACTAGATATCAATTGGAGGAAAACTATCTGTAAAAATCCAAACACATGGAGGCTAAACAATACACTATTGAATAACCAAGAGATCACTGAAGATATCAAAGAGGAAATCCAAAAATACCTAGAAACAAATAACAATGAAAACTCGACGACCCAAAACCTACGGGATGCAGCAAAAGCAGTTCTAAGAGGGAAGTTTATAGCAATACAATCCTACCTCAAGAAACAAGAAGCATCTCAAACAACCTAACCTTACAACTAAGGCAATTAAAGAAAGAAGAGCAAAAAAACCCCAAAGTTAGCTGAAGGAAAGAAATATAGATCAGATCAGAAATAAATGAAAAAGAAATTAAGGAAACGATAGCAAAGATCAATAAAACTAAAAGCTGGTTCTTTGAGAAGAGAAACAAAATTGATAAATTATTAGCCAGATTCATCAAGAAAAAAAGGGAGAAGACTCAAATCAATAGAATTAGAAATGAAAAAGGAGAAATAACAACTGACACTGCAGAAATACAAAGGATCATGAGAGATTACTACAAGCAAGTATATGCCATAAAATGGACAACCTGGTAGAAATGGACAAATTCTTAGAAAAGCACAACTTTCCAAGACTGAACCAGGAAGAAATAGAAAATATAAACAGACCAATCAGAAGCACTGATATTGAGACTGGGATTAAAAATCTTCCAACAAACAAAAGCCCAGGACCAGATGGATTCACATGTGAATTCTATGAAATACTTAGAGAAGACCTAACATCTATCCTTCTCAAACTCTTCCAAAATACAGTAGAGGGAGGAACACTCCCAAACTCATTCTACGAGGCCATCATCACCCTGATATCAAAACCAGACAAGGATGTCAGAAAGAAAGAAAACTACAGGCCAATATCACTGATGAACATAGATGCAAACATCCTCAACAAAATACTAGCAAACAGCATCCTGCAGCACGTTAAAAGGACCATACACCATGATCAAGTGGGGTTTATGCCAGGAATGCAAGGATTCTTCAATATACACAAATCAATCAATGTGATACACCATATTAACAAATTCGATATGACCATCTCAATAGATGCAGAGAAAGCTTTCGACAAAATTCAACACCAATTTATGACAAAAAACACTCTAGAAAGTAGGCACAGAGGGAATTTACCTCAAAATAATAAAGACCATATATGACAAACCCACAGTCAACATTGTTCTCAATGATGAAAAACTGAAACCACTTCCACTAAGATGAGGAACAAGACAAGGATGCCCACTCTCACCACTCTTATTCAACATAGTTTCGGAAGTTTTAGCCACAGCAATCAGAGAAGGAAAATAAATAAAAGGAATCCAAATTGGAAAACAAGTAAAGCTGTCACTGTTTGCAGATGACATGATACTATACATAGAGAATCGTAAAGATGCTACCAGAAAACTACTAGAGCTAATCCATGAATTTGGCAGAGTAGCAGGATACAAAATTAATGCACAGAAATCTCTTGCATTCCTATACACTAATTATGAAAAACCTGAAAGAGAAATTAAGAAAACACTCCCATTTACCATTGCAACAAAAAGAATAAAATAGCTAGGAATAAACCCACCTAAGGAGACAAAAGATCTGTATGCAGAAAAGTATAAGACACTGATGAAAGAAATTAAAGATGATACAAACAGATGGAGAGATATACCATGTTCTTGGATTGGAAGAATCAACATTGTGAAAATGCCTCTACTACCCAAAGCAATCTACAGATTCAATGCAATTCCTATCAAACTACCCCTGGCATTTTTCACAGAACTAGAACAAAAATTTCACAATTTGTATGGAAACACAAAAGACCCCGAATAGCCAAAGCAATCTTGAGAAAGAAAAACGGAGCTGGAGGAATCAGGCTCCCTGACTTTAGACTATACTACAATGCTACAGTAATCAAGACAGGATTGTCCTGGCACAAAAATGGAAATATAGATCAATGGAACAGGACAGAAAGGCCAGAGATAAAAGCATGCACATATGGTCACCTTCTTTTTGATAAAGGAGGCAAGAATATACAACAGAGAAAAGAGAGCCTCTTCAATAAGTGGTGCTGGGAAAGGTGGAGAGCTACATGTAAAAGAATGAAATTAAAACACTCTCTACGACCATACACAAAAATAAACTCTAAATGGATTAAAGACCTAAATGTAAGTCCAGATACCATCAAACTCTTAGAAGAAAATATAGGCAGAACACTCTATGACATAAATCACAGAAAGATTCCTTTGGATCCACCTCCTAGTGAAATGGAAATAAAAACAAAAATAAACAAATGGGATCTAATGAAACTTAAAAGCTTTTGTATAGCAAAGGAAACCATAACCAGAGCCAAACACAACCCTCATAATGGGAGAATATATTTGCAAATGTAGCAACTGACAAAGGATTAATCTCCAAAATTTACAAGCAGCTCATGCAGCTCAATATCAAAAAAGCAAACAACCCAATCCAAAAATGGGCAGAAGACCTAAATAGACATTTCACCAAAGAAGATATATAGATTGCCAACAAACAGATAAAAGAATGCTCAACATCACTAATCATTAGAGAAATGGAAATCAAAACTACAATGAGGTATCATCTCACACCAGTCAGAATGGCCATCATCAAAAGGATCTACAAAGAATAAGTGCTGGAGATGGTGTGGAGCAAAGGGAACCCTCTTGTACTGTTGGTGGGAATGTAAATTAATACAGCCACTATGGAGAACAGTATGGAGGTTTCTTAAAAAACTACAAATAGAACTACCATATGATCCTGCTTTCTCACTACTGAGCATACACCCTGTGAAAACCATAATTCAAAAGAGTCCTGTACCACAATGTTCACTGCAGCTCTATTTACAATAGCCAGGACATGGAAGCAACCTAAGTGTCCATCGACAGATGAATGGATAAAGAAGATATGGCCCATATATACAATGGAATATTATTCAGCCATAAAAGGAAACTAAATTGAGTTATTTGTAGTGAGGTGGATGGACCTAGAGTTTGTCATACAGAGTGAAGTAAGTCAGAAAGAGAAAAACAAATCCCATATGTTAACACGTATGTATGGAATCCAAAAAAAAAGGTTCTGAAGAACCTAGGGACAGGATAGGAATAAAGACCCAGACGTAGAGAATGGACTTGAGGACACAGGGAGGGGGAATGGTAAGCCGCGATGAAGTGAGAGAGTGGCATGGACTCATATATACTACCAAATGTAAAATAGATGGCTAGTGGGAAGTAGCCGCAAAGCACAGGGAGATCAGCTCGGTGCTTTGTGACTACCTAGAGGGGTGGGATAGGGAGGGTGGGAGGGAGACACAAGAGGGAGGAGATATTGGGATATATGTATATATATAGCTGATTCACTTTGTTATGAAGCAGAAACTAACATACCATTGTAAAGCAATTGTACTCCAATAAAGATATAAAAAAAAATTGTACTCCAATAAAGATATTTAAAAGATAAAAAAAAAGATATTTAAAAAAAAAAAGCCTATACCCTTCGGTGGGAGTCTCACAAACAGGAGTATAGTTATAATAGCAGGGGTTCTCCCCAAAGAGTGAGTGGTTTGAGTGCCATATTTGGCTCTCCAGCCTCGGTTTCCTGCACCAGAAAGATGAGTCCCCAGACTCTTTGGCTTTAAGGCCAGCAGGGCTTACTTTTGGAAGAGCTAGAGAGCAGTGGGGTATAGAGACTCTACTCTTAATTGGCACACAGAAAATTTCACATGCTGTAGAACCCAGGGAAGAAGCAATGATTTGAAAGGAGCCTGGATCAGACCCACCTGCTGATCTTGAAGAGTCTCCTGGAGAGGCAGGGGGCAACTGGAGCTTACCCTAGGGACACAGACTTTTTTGGAGCTCCTTCTACCACATGGACAATGGTGCTGGCAAATCCAGTTTGGAATGCTCCCTTTACCTTATTAGCACTAGGACATGGCCCCACCCACCAGCCCATCAACAGCAGTACAGGAACACCTCAAGCCAAGCAACTAGCTAGCAGAAACACAGCCCCACCCACCAGTAGGCCTGCTGCCTTAAGAGCCACCCTAAACCCACAACCATCCCAGGACCCAGCCTGCCTACCAGATATCTCAGGACCCAGCCCTACATACCACTGCACCAGCACTAGCCCCAGGACACCCAGGGCCCTGCAGCCTGAGATCCTAGGACCTGGTTCCACCCACCAGTAGGTAGGCATCAGCTCTAGGACCACCTCAGCCAGACAGCTTGAAGTGTCAGGACCCAAGCCACACACCAGCAGGCCAGCACCCGCCCCAGTACCCCCTGTGCCTTGGCTCTTCCCTCTAGCAGGCTAACACCAGCTCTGGGACACCTTGGGTCCCTCAGCTGGCAGCCCTGGAATCCCCCAACCATCAGCATGTAGACACCAGCTTTGGGACCCAAGGGTCCTGAAGCAAGAGGCTATGGGCTTCTGCTCACCAGTGAGAAGGTGCTAGCCCCAGGACCCCCCTGACCCCAGCCCCACCCACCAGCAGGCTGCCACCAGCACCAAGAAACCTAAGATCCTTCAGCCAGAGGCCCCAGGATCCAGCCCCACTCAACAGCAGGCCAGCACCAGCTTTGGGACATTCCAGACCCTGCAGTTGCCATGTCAAGAGGTGACCCCACCCACCAGCAGGCCAACACTAGATCCAGGACCCTGGCTCTGCAACCACCCACCCCAAAACCTGGCTCCACCTACCAGTGGGCCAGCACTAGCCCCAAGGCCCTCTGGAGCTCTGCAGCCAGCAACCTTGTAAACTGGATCCACCAAACAGTGGCCAGCAGTCTCCACACAAGGCAGGACCTGGCAACCAACCGAAATAGGGGCCAGCCATGCCTCTAAGACCATGCACAGTAGTCAGCCTACCACAACAGAAGGACCCATGCAGACCACATGGGGGCATCCCTAGAGCATATAGGTTTGCTGACCAGAGGGGAGTGTGCTGCTGGGATATATAAGATGTCTCCTACAAAAGGCCACTTTTCTGAGGTTGGGAAACATAACCAACCTACCAGATACATAGAAATAAAAGCAGCAAATAAGGCAAAATGAGGCAACAGAGAAACATGTTCCAAATGAAGAGATAAGATAAAATCCCAAAAGAAGAGATAAGTAAAGTGGAGATAGGCAATCTACCTAATAAAGAGTTCAAGGTACTGATCGCAAAGATATTCAAAGAACTCATCAAATCACAAGCAAGAGAACAAAAGAAGAAAGGACCAACAACAACAACAAAAGAACTATAAAAACAACCCCAAAACAATTAACAAAATGGCAGTACCTATCAATAATTACTTTAAATGTAAATGAACTAAATGTTCCAGTCAAAATACATAAAGTGGCTGAATGGATTAAAAAAAACAAAAACAAAAGGAAAAAAAACAAGACCCATATATACGCTGCCTATATATACACAGTGGAATATTACTCAGCCATAAAAATGAATGAAATCATGTCATTTGCAAGAATGTGGATGGACTGAGAAGGTATTATGCTAAGTGATGCTCAGACAGTGAAAAACAAATACTGTATGATTTCACTTATATGTGGAATCTAAACAAACAAAACAAATGAACAAACATAACAAAACAGAAACCAACTCATAGAGACCAAACAAGTGGTTGCCAGAGGGGAGAGGGATGGAGGGAGGAAAGAAATGGGTGAGGAAGATTCAGAGGTGCAAACTTCCAGTCGCAAAAATAGATGAGCCACAGGTCGGAAATGAACTGTATGGGGAATATAGTCAATAACTATGTAATATCTTTGTATGGTGACATATGATAATTAAATTTATTGTGTTGATTGGTTTGAAATGTATAGAAATATTCAATCAGTATGTTGTGTACCAGGAACTAACATAGTCTTCTAGGTCAATTATAATTCAAAAACAAACAAACAAACTCATTGAAAAAGAGATTATATTTGTGGTTACCAGAGGAGGGTGTTTGGGGGAGGGGGAACTGGATAGAGACAGTCAAAAGGTAAAAATTTTCAGTTATAAGCACTGGGGATGTAATGTACAGAATGATAAATAACACTATTATATGCTATATATGCAAGTTGTTAAGAGATTAAACCCTGGGTTCTTGTCACAAGAAAAAATTTTTTTCTATTTCTTTAATTTTGTATCTATATGAGATAATGGGGGTTCACTAAACTTATTGTGATAATCACTTCATGATATATGTAAATCAAATCATTATTCTGTACACCTTAAATTGTACAGTGCTGTAGGTCAATTATAACTCAATAAAACTGGAAGAAAAAAGAAAAAAAGGATAAAAGTTTTGAATAGACATGTCATGAAAGAATATATATGACTTGTTCATAAACACATGAAAAGATGATCCACTAATTTTCTAATTAAAACCAAGATTAAAGACTACTCCATACCCACTAGAATGGTTATAACCAAAAATCTGACAAGACCAAATTTTTCATGGATGTGGAGCAACTGGAACCCTCATACATTGCCTTTTTGAATGTAAAACCTTTCAGTCACTTTGGAAAATAAAACTGGTAGTTCATTAAAAATTAAACATTCATCTACCACATGAAACAGCTATTCTAATCCTTTGTCTTTAGCCATATAAATGAAAGGAGATTGTTCATACAAAGGATTTTACACAAACATTTGTAACCATTTTATTTATGTTAGCCAAAATCTGGAAACAACTCAAATGCCCCTCAACAATTGAGTAAATAAACAGAATATGGGGTATCCATCCAATGTAACACAACTCAGCGATAAAAATGAACAAACTGTTGATACATGTGCAACATGGACGGATCTCAAATTTGTTGTATTAAGTGAAAGAAGCCAGAAATAAAATTCTACATGTTGTATGATTTCATTTATGTGACATTACTAGCAAAGGTAAATTTATAGACACAAAGCAGATCAGTGGTCACTTTAGTCTAGTGGAGGGTGCAGAGACTGACTGTAAAGGGACATGATGAAAATTTGGGGGGTGATGTTAGTTTTTTAAAACTGGAGTGTGGTAATAGTTGTACAACTCTTTGCAGTAAGAGTTATTGAATAATACACTTATGATGGATGAATTTTACAGTATACAATTTATACCTTATAGAGTTGCTTAAAAAGTTAGAAGACAAAAACAATCAAGAGCATAGACAAGATATTTGCCACAAAAACTCACATACTATTTGACACCTGTTTCTAGAGCTGTAAGACTCATACTATATATATATTTTAACAATATTAACTCTTACAATCCATAAACATGGGATAGCTTTCATGTGTTTGTGTCATCTTCAGTTTATTTCATTGAAGCCTTGTAGTTTTATTCGTACAGATCTTTCTCTTCCTTGGTTAAATTTATTCCTCAGTATTTCATTTTTTTGATTCTACTGTGAATGGGATAGTTTTCTTTATTTCCTTTTTGGATATTTTGTTGATAGTACTTATAGAAATGCAACTGGTTTCTGTATATTGATTTTATATCCTACAAATTTACTAAATTTGTTGATTAGTTCCAATAGTTTTGGGGTTGAGTCTTTGGTATTTTTAATATATAAGATCATATTATCTGTAAATAACAACAATTTTGTTTTCCTTTCTAATTTGGATGCCTTTTATTTCTTTGTCTTGCCTAATTGCTCTGTCTAGGACTTCCAGTATTATGCTGAATAAAAGTGGTGAGAGTGGGCATTGTTATCTTTTTCATGAACTGATAGGTAAAGCTTTCAACTTTTCAGTGTTGAGTATGATGTTAGCTATTATTACCTAAGGACAAATTGTTGACTACTCAAAATTATGCAAAACTTTTTTTTTAAAAAAAAGAACAGATTGAGTATTATAGACTCACTGGTTTTCTGAGCTAGTGAGTACCTTATAAGGTTTGTTGCATGGAATTCAGAGGTCAACAGTACCTTCAATTATCTCAAAATGCCTCCTCAAAATCATTTGTAATACGTCTTCCAGGTTATCAAAAACATTTCTTCTTAATGGTGAGAAACTAAAAGCTCTTCCATGAAAATCAGGGACAACTTAAGGATATCCCCTCTAACCACTGCTTTTCAACATCATACTAGAAGTTCTAGTTAATACAATAAGAAAAGAAAATTAATAGTATTCAGACTGAGAAAGAAGAAATAAAATTGTCTTTGCTTGCAGATGACACGATCATCTCTTTAGAAAACCTAAAAAAATTGGCATAAAAAAAAAAACCCTCCTGGAACTAATAAGTTAGTATGGAAAGGTTGCAGGATACAATATTAACATACAAAAGTTAATCACTCTCCTATATACTAGCAGTAAACAAGTGGAATTTAAAATTAGAAACATAACACCATTACATTTGCACCCCCCAAAATGAAATATTTTGGTATAAATCTAACAAATATGCACAAGATCTGTATGAGGAAAACTATAAAACTTTGCTGAAAGAATTCAAAGAACTAAACGAATAGAGAAGTAGTCCACGTTCATGAATACTGAGACTCAATATTGTCAACATGTCAGTTCTTCCCAACTTGATATGGCTTTTGGATGATAGTAACATTAAAAACAGGGAAGGCCTGGTGACTAAATGTAAATATATTTAAATATTGATTAGAGCAGAATTATACCAGCCTGTATTAATTTGCAAAAAGATGTTTTATATTATTTTATAAAGGAGTAACACTATTTATTTTGTATTTATGTGAAAATATTACTTAATAGTCTTTATTATAGAGTCTAAAGAAAATAAACATTTTAAAATCTAATAAAATCATGTTGTATAATTCATACATGATAGTTGCTAAAGGACTTGTCTTCATAATTCCCAGGACATTTGACAGTTAAGCACATAAAAATAAGTCTGTACACTACTCTTAAAATGTTAAGTGCTTTAATATTCCAATTGTTACTGTACCTTGAAGAGTTTACAATACTTAGTTTTGTTTAGAAATAAACTCTCAAAGGAGAGTGTCAATCCATCATAACAAGTTTTATTCAGAACTTGTGTCTTTTTTATTGTTTTTTCTCTTTACTTTATGCTTCTAAGAGATGTCAACACTATTACACATCACTTTTTGTCTTATTTCAGTTTTTCTTGGAATATTTAGAAATATTTTGTGTGGTCACACCATTAAGAAGCAGGTTTACATCAGGAAAATAGCAGATCTTAACACTAAATCAATACAAATGTTCCACCTCACTTAGCGACAAATGAGTTATAATATGTCCCACATACCAATCAGAATAAGATTAAGGAAACAATATGTTAATGTCATTGTTTTTCTAGTTTGACTCAAACTGAACACTAATAATTTCAATCATTTCTGCATTCGGTCAATAGTTTGTGAGTATTGATTTCATGCCAGGGAAAGTACTAGGCACGGGGCATAAAATAATGATCATGCAGACAAGGTCCCTAATTCCACAGAGACAAAAAAAAAAGGTAAATAAAATAAGTGAAAGAATTTCAAAATGTAATACATTACAGAATAATAAACTTCTGGGTGTTGGTGGTAGATCTACTTTATAAAGTGTGGCCAGGCAAAGCATGTGAGAAACATAAAACTCTCAGTGGATATGGGACAAACTGATGGATGAACTTAGACTCTGGGAAATACCACAGTTTGGAAGTAATGAGGGTCAGATATCTGTTAAAGTTTTCAAGGTCATCAACCTAATAAATGGCAGAGGCAGAATGTAACTTAGGGGATTTTTTTTTTTTTAAGTCTACACTTTTTTGTGTGGGATCTTAGTTCCCCCATCCTCAGCAGGGAAAGCATGGAGTCCTAACCACTGGACTGCCAGGGAATTCCATAACAGGGGATTTAGTCTCCAACTGCCACATAAGATTGTAATATTGAGTAACACCCACTCAGAAATTCTTAGAGAGCTGAGAACTCAGAGAGTGGGAAACCCGGAAAGAATAAAGAAATGGCCACATGAGAATGTCAATCCTTCATCTGTTTGTTTGTTAAAATGGTAATGGGTTGACAACTTCAATTAAAAAAAGAAAACGAGTAATTTTGTAAAACAGAATAACGTGTTCTTTGGAGTCAGAAAAATGTGGAATTGAATGCAGAATTGCCATTTACTAATTGTGCAATCTTATGCTCAGTGAATAACTTATCTGTGACTTGATTTCTTCATTTTCAAAAGAGGTTAACAGTTACCACATTGTTATGTTGTTAGTATTAAACTAAGCAATATAAATGAAAGCACCTCACATATTAGTGCTCAGTAATTGTACTTTCATTTTATAGTGTAACACAAAATTTCATTTTTTTACTTAAATAATGTCTAAATATTTTCTTTTGAGATGTTTTCTGTTCAAAGCCTTTCATTACACACATAATCAATCCAAGAAAGAAAATGGATTCATAACTTGTATTTGAGAGGAAAGAAAACCCCAGTGACCTCTTCCACATAAGAAATGCAAGAAATCACTTTAATTCAATTTAGAGTAAGTAATGAATTTAATTTGTTAAAATTGCTTATATTCTTTGAGAAAATTAGATATGAATAAAATGAATCTAGTAAGTCATTTGCTCCTATATGAGCAGTATATTTATTTACTCATCTGAATCACATATCAGAAATTTTATAAATCATTTCAGTAAAGGGAGCTAGGACAATTATTTTAAGTTTTTCTTCAAGTATAATTTGTATATGTGAATTCTTTATTTTTACAACTAACATTGTCATGTTAAATCTCAATTTTGTGTTCATACTTGCCAGAATATATTCAGTATATATATTCAATACATTTGCAAACATAGTATATCCTCTCTCCCACTTTATACATTTATGTGTATATTCATATGAATATATATACACACATATATTAATATATGTATGCATGTGTGTACATACACATTATATAATACACATATGAAATATGTACATATATGCATATATTTTATATATACACAAATGTGTGTGTATATATACATATATATATAAACATTGCTAGAAGCCTCAGCTATGGGATAATAAGCTAGTCACTTAATATTTTGAATCACACTATTTCTTATCTGGTTAAATAATAATGATAATAATATCTAAATATAAGAATATAGGAATTAAAAAAGATAATACATGAGATAATCAATTTATAAATTGAAAGAATTTTTTTTTGTAGATGCTCATTGTTACTATTCATTTTTAATGCATTGCTGCCATGGAAATTATTTTTCAAGTGGTTAAATTCACTTACAACATTCAGTTTAGGAACCCATAGCTCTCCCTTTCTTTTCACATGCAAGGACTGCCAAAATAATACAGCCAAAGGCAACATTTTTCTTTCAATAAAAACTAAGGAAATAAACCTTAAATTTCTTCCTTTTATATTTCCTTTCTTAGTTAATGAGATTATTGGCCATTCCAGGGAGGGGTAAGCTATCTATCCTGTGGTGGTAGAAGGGAAAATCCTCCCATAAGAATGAGAGGACGGGTGTTGGAAGTCCCACAATAGGCAGAGTATCTCTGTGTTAAGACTCCTGCCCTGGCTATATCACAATTGCTAACACTTCCTGAGAGTTGAATGTGCAAGCAACTGTGCTAAGCATTTTCTACTATTTAACTCATTTAAAGCCAGGATATGGAAACAACCTAAATGTCCAATGACAGATGAATGGATAAAGAAGATGTGGTACATATATACAATGGAATATTACTCAGCTATAATAAGGAATGAAATTGGGTCATTTGTAGAGATGTGGATGGACCTAGGGTCTATCACACAGAGTGAAGTAAGCCAGAAAGAAAAAAACAAATATCATATGTTAATGCATATATATGTGGAATCTAGAAAAATGGTAGAGATGAATCTATTTGCAGGGCAGGAATAGAGACGTAGACATAGAGAATGGACATGTGGACACAGGGGGGCAGGGGAGGGTGGGACAAACTGGGGGATTAGCATTGACATATACACACTACCATGCATAAATTAGATAGCTAGTGGGAACATGCTATAAAGCAGAGAAAGCTCAGCTTGGTGCTCTGTGATGACCTAGATGGGTGGGATGGGGGTGTGGGAGGGAGGTCCAAGAGGGAGGGGATATAGATATGCATACAGCTGATTCACTTCATTGCACAGCAGAAACTAACACAACATTGTAAAGCAATTATACTCCAATAAAAATATAAAGCTTGTAACAACCGTGGGAGAGTTACTTATTATTTTCTTATTCCCATTGTAAAGATAAGGAAAGTGGTGCTTTAGGAATTTGGGGACCTGCAACTAATGAAGGTCACACCTGGATTTAATTATAATTCTTATACCCTTAACTAATATGTTAGTTAACAGGAAAACAAAGTTCCAATGATGAAGTTGAAACTCCAATCACAGGTTCAAATTGACCCAGATGCTACACAATTTCAGAGGGTTTGATAGGGATTCACATTTTATATGAGTCACAATATGGTCCAGCACACTTTGTGATTCTCACCAGGTCTCAATGCCCTGATTTGTAGATTGGGTTTCATGATTCACTGTACTCTTTCCCCTAAACCACAGATTTTTAAAGAAATAAAACAGTGACCATACTATTTTTTACCCTCTCGTTTTTAAAATTTACTGTCTCTTATTCTCTGGGGCAGGTTTTTTGTTATTTTCAAACAAAATAACATTTTGAGTAAAACATTAATACATACTATGAAGTGAAACATTAATAAATGTGTTCTAAATCACTGATAAAAATTTAGTTAAAGGAAAGAAGTACATCGTAAGTAACTGATTATTTCAAGTAAGTTGCTATAGCCTGAAAATTCTGCAGCAAAATCAGTTTAGTTTGCTTTGAGTTTGGGTAACATCTGCCTTTTCTATTATAAAGAGCACAGGCATTTTCCTTCCTGAAACTTAAAAATAACTGACAATCTTTTGAACTTCAATTTCTGCAAAAGGAAGAGAAAAACAACCTAGTTTACTAAAATTGACATTGTTTTAAAAATATATATTTAAGAGCATGTTTTAAAAGCAGTGTCAATACTTCCTCACTCCAAATGGTGCTGTTTGGTGAACACTTAAAGAGAAATACTTGCTGCTTACCGAATAAGGCAATTGTGTTTCTGGCAGTGCAGCCACTAGCTTTGTTGACTAAATTCTTCCAAGTAAAATTTAGGACTGGAAGTCTTTTAAAGAGCAGGAAGTTGGATAGAAGTAAAAATATACCTATTCAAAATATTTATTTTTAATTAAATTTTCTGTTTACTGTGTTCTCTCATCTTACTCTTATACAACAAATTAATAAATGATTCACAATTAGAAATGCCTGCTTTGGAGGTTTACAGGAGCACTGTGACCAGACCTATGTGGACAGTTGTAAGAACTGAGGATTCTGGCACCAAGAAGTCTGCAACAACAAGCCACACTCCCTCCCCTTTTAGTATAAAATAAGCCTGAATGCTAACTCAGTAAGATGGTTCTTTGGGACACTAGTCCACCATCTTCTTGGTCTGCTGGCTTTCGGAATAAAGTCACTACTCCTGGCCCCAACAGCTCATCTCTCGATTTATTGGCCTGTCCTGTGGCAAGTGGTACAAGCTTGGACTAGGTAACACTTTTAGCCCTATAAAAAGCAAGAGAGCATTAGTAGAAGTTCAGGAATTCTGTTTTCAACTTGAATATTCAGATTTTTGAACTTTAAGTTTTTTGAGATAGTATTCTCTCTTTTATTTCTTTAGTAAATACAAGACCTCAAGGATGGGTGCTTTAATTCATTTTTTCTCTGATAATCCTCACAAAGTTCTTAGAAATACATTTATTAACCTCACTTCAGAGATGAAGAAAATAAGACTCAAAGAACTTGAGTAACATATCTAAATTCTCACAATAAGGAATAGTAATATATCTGGAATTCAAATAGGGTTCAGCTGATTCTAAAGCCTGTGATCTTAACTGCTACAATATTTTATACAGCAAGAAGTCTAAGAAGTTATTTATGGGTCTTTTCTTAATGGATTTTCTTTTCTTTAGTCATATAATGATGGTCAGTCTTACACTTACCTTGCTCAAGAATTATGATCAGGCAAAATACCACAAAGAAGGTAATACTTTAAATTGACCCACACTAGAATTTACATTCAATCAAAAAACATTTATAGATTTTCTGCTATGTAAGAGTTATTGTGTTAGGCACCATATGAATCAATGTGAACTTGATACTAAAAATAATGCAGAAAGGAAATATTATAGAATGGCTTCTGGGCTAATTTCATGGACAGACAGCCAATTTTATTTTTTCCTGGACCACCTGAATGTTTCAACTAAGTTAAGCACATGTAATCACCAGGCATCAAATTAGAAAATAAGGGGTAGGCCTCCATACCAGGTGCAGTGAATAAATGAAAAATATTTTAAAAGAATACATGGTAATGGCCCAAATCTCTTTGCCTCACTGCTCATTCTGCATCCCAAGGTAGAAGATTATCATACTGAGAACCCTGGGATCTAGCTGGTAAGGATCAGATGTTATACATATATATGAGATCAGAAATTTACTGATCCAGGCTTTTGTTTCAGTTATTTACCTTTTTCTCATCAAGGAGATAATGAGTAACTGAGTTGCGCATCAAAGCTTTTTCTGATAAAGCAAAGCATACATTCAGCTACTCTTGCCAGATCCATCCAACATTACCCCTGTGGCTCCTGTCAATTACAAAGGGCCTAGCTCTTCCCTGGTCCCTCTGCTCTCAAGTCTGATCATTACTTATTAGCATATTTCTTTTTACAAAACCAACTGGTAAGGAAAGTTATGTATATGTTATTAATTCCACCACTCTATCTGACTCAGAGAAACAGATTTAGCGATAATAAAAGTTAAATCATAAATCTGGCCAGGTTATGTTGCTGAATACAACATAATATCTGTTACACTGCACATTGCAAACCCCAATCTATGTATTTCCATAATCTTGAATGATAGTTTGGCCTAGAATAGCATCTACTTCATAAGGTGACTGTGAAAATTAAATGAGTTGATACATGTAAAGGCTTAGGACAGTACCTTATGTAAGCACACTCAAACTTTAGCTACTATTCTTTTTATTGCATCGTGTTTGTGTTGTGAAGAGTATGCAAGACAAATCAATAATCCTCAGGGAAAATCCCTGACTACAAAAATTGACAACTCTATTTTACCATTTTATCCCAAAAAAATGTCATAAAATTACGGATAGAACTTTAAAGAAAGACTCTGGGGACTTTACATTTATGATGACAGGATCAGGACATGTATCCCCCTTTCCTCTCTGAGCTTAGAGGGAGGATGAGAAATAGACACATAAACTCTTCAGTTAATCTAAGGCACACTATAACCACAGGCCCAATGTATGAGGAGAGTTGTCAGAACAAGTAAAGGGTAGAGCAGACATGCCTGCTGATGCAGATGCAGACAAGACTGGAAAAACTCAGAGAATTCCAGGCCAGGTGCCTCACCCTGAGGGACAGAACCAACACCATTGTTAGGAGCAATGACACTGAAGGGCATGGGTTGTTGAATGAAGATCTTTGGACCCTGTTAAGATACTACAGATTAAAGATGCTGGGATAAATAAAAGAATTTATAGATGTCCCATCACTGAAACACTTATCCAAAGGTGAAGCCCATTGGAGAAGACTGAGTTGTGAGTAGGCCTGTATCTGTATGAATAAGGAAAATCTGGGAATAAGGAAAATCAAGCCAAAGTACTCATGTTTTCTCTTTCTCTCCCTCTCCTTTCTCTCTCTCTCTCTCTCTCTCTCTCTCTCTCTCTCACACACACACACACACACACACACACACACACACACACACACACACACACACACACACGAAAATGGCATGGCAGGGAGGGGAAGGACATGAAAAATAAATTGACATTGCTTCTAAGGAAAAAAGTTGAAGAAAAAAAAAATAAAATGGCACCAAAAATGAAGGTCATGCTGAGATTAAGAAAAGCGGAGTCTATACAATCGAATAGATGGTAAATGCCAGAGAGGATAAGACAAAGAAAAAAACTTAAATAATGACTGAAATGAATAAGAAGTTAAAAATACATAAAATGAGAGATGTGGCCTTCACGAAGACAAAAGTTGAAAAAAATAAAACGAAAAGTATTTTAATTTGTGAGAAAATTGTTCAGAAATAAAAAGTAAACTTGAATCCAAGTCTAGAGGAGGGAGTACACCATGTCTCCAGAATAACTGATACAAAACCATAAATTCCAAGACATTTCCTGGTAAACTGTTATGATTTTAAACATGAAAGAGAGAGAGAGCGAGCAGGAGATGGAAACAAAGACAAATTCTTGCATATCCAGGAAGAGATAATAAAAATAGGCAGTTTTCAACAACGTAAACAAAAAATCCCATGCTAGAAGATGGAGTGGTAGAAAATCTAAGCCAAACTACCACAGAGGAAATGAAGAAAATTTTCGAGAAGCACTCGAAAAAGCACAAAAAGCACTAGTCTCACTAAGCCAAAAACAATATTTCCTTCTAGTCTTCCAGAAAACTTGTATTGTTCCTATAGTCTAAGGCTTTTTATTAGGTATATTAGTTATGTGTAAGCTTGACTTTCTCCATCACACCTGAGCTTCTCACAGGATGTCCTGTTCATTCCTGCCCCTTCCTTGCACATAGATCGGACTCAAATCTGTCTGTTGAATTGATTTACTATGTGGTTGTAGGAATCTCAAAAAAAACTGCTGATAATTCAAGAAACCTGCCAAAAGTTAGGCTTCAGGGAAAACAAAACATGAAAAATCAGTATTAAATTATATAAAAATGAAATATGTTACTAGGCAGGGGCTTTCTGTCCACTACACAAGGTTGCAGCCCCATGGTAAATATTTTGACATTATAATCTGGAATTCCATGACTTACCTCTCTAATTAATTGCATTTCGTGAAAAACAGAACTCTTGGGATGAACAAAAACTTTGAAAATAAGTTATTGAGATCATGATGTTTTGTGATCTTAAGTATTCCTTTGTGTGTGGGCCTAAGGGGTATGGAATAATGAGGCAGCAGACAATGCAGGAATTTATTCCAGGGACTGGTTCAGGCACAGGTTGGGCTGAGATAGTGTTCCAAGGATTTAAGCAACTATTTTTTAAAACAAAGTTCAGACCAGCCTCTGGGCCATGTTCTCTCCAAGCTGAGGGTGTCCAGTGCCAGTATGTACAAGTCCTGACATTCATACAACTTTCCACAAAATGGACTTTTCAGAAAGACCAGCTGAACCTTGAGTTTCTGTGAATGGTAAATGGCAACAGGAAGAAAAAAACATTAGCTTAAGTCCCTTTTCCCTCTACTTTCTAGGTTTGTTAGGTAAGACTTTTCAAGGGCTGACGATAAACAGAGATCGAAATTGATCTAATTGCTATCCCCATCCTATAAGGTTATGGTTTAATTGTATACTATATAAACAGGCAAGGGAAGGAGACAGAAAGAGAGCTGGGAGGAAGGAAGGGAGAGAAAGAGGGGGAGAGAAAGGGAGGGAGGGAGGGAGGGAAGGAGGGGCGGAAAGGGGAAGAAAAAATGATAGATGCTCAGGATCCCAATTAAACATATTTATTTCGACATGATCTTACAAAGAGAGAGTTAAATAAAAGATGTTGGAAACATCCAATCACATTGGTATAACTGCCTAAGGCTCACTTCTATGAATCAATCTCACAAAACATAGTCCTTGCAATATCATCTTCATCAATTAATATTTATTGACCAGGTCCTAAGGTACATGACACATGAAGAGATAAGATTAACTTCCTTTCTCTACCCTTCTCTCTGGAAAATGAAGCTAGTACAACCTTCAAAATATCTGCCTGAGGGGAAAAAATGGACTTGCCCTAACAATCTGAACAAACATTATTTCCAGAACTAATTTTCTACTTATCAGGCTCTTGTGTTCCATATTTTCGACATCCTGTGATGTCTCACAGTAATTTAAAATTGCAAGTCACTATGTACAAACTGGCACAGTCTGGAGTGTGTTTTGTGTCCATTTCATTTGTTTAATACTTTGTATTTTAAAATTTCCTTTAACAGCAATTACTTAAATTAGGCAAAGTAGCTATTGTTTTCCCCAATTAACAGATCGAAATCTATAAATTTTAAGTGACTTATGCTAGATTTCCTAGTTTGTTTGGGCTTCAAACTTTCTGATATTAAAGCCTACATTAATAAGGACACTGGCTACCTCAAAATTAAATTGCATGCTCAGAGTAATTTTATGTTGTTTTTCCTGTTTATCAACAACTTCCTTCTACAAGTTGAGGAAAAAAGAGATAACTGTATCTAGCAGCTTACTGAGTGATAGGTCCTGTGCTAAACATTTTGCATTTATTATTGTATTTATACTCAAAACAAGCCTATAGGGCGGGTGTTTGTCTACTCTTATTTTATTTTATATTTTATATTTTTATTTTTTATGTTACTCAGCCATAAAAAGAAATGAAATTGAGTTATTTGTGGTGAGGTGGATGGACCTAGAGACTGTCATACAGAGTGAAGTCAGAAAGAGAAAAATAAATACCATATGCTAACACATATATATGAAATCTAAAAAAAAAAAAAAAATTGTTCTGAAGAACCTAGGGGCAGGACAGGAATATACTCTTATTTTAGATGAAGAAGCTGATGCTTACAAAAGTAAAGTTGCCTATTAAGTGGCAGATCTGTTATTAAAATCCAGGTCATCAAACACCAAAGCCCATGTTCTGAACTATTTCAATACACTTGCCTTTTTTGGTTTGCAGAAGCAGCTAAATTAAATTTATACATCGTCTCGATTTACACACTGTTTCAGATGACACTTTGTTATATTTTTTGTTTGTTTGTTATTTTGCTGTACCCAGGCCTCTCACTGCTGTGGCCTCTCCCGCTGCGGAGCACAGGCTCCGGACGCGCAGGCTCAGCGGCCATGGCTCACGGGTCCAGCCGCTCCGCGGCATGTGGGATCCTCCTGGACCGGGGCACGAACCTGTGTCCCCTGCATCGGCAGGCGGACTCTCAACCACTGTGCCACCAGGGAAGCCCCACTTTGTTATATTTTGATTGCTGGGTCATATAAGCCACAGAGGTCAGATTTTCTAAATATTTTGGTAAATACATACTTAAAAGACTGCAAATCACTTTAGAAATATTTTAAATTCTTTTTATATATACTCCAAATGTCTTTTGATTTCAACCTCATTTAACAAACATATAGTGATACGTATCATATAGAAAGAAATATACGTGGAACTTTGAGAACTAAAATGTGAACATGACAGACTCTGAGCATGAAGGACAGGTAATATCCTACTGCAAAGTCCCGGTAAGCAAATCTAACCGGAAACTGAGTATGGTTCTTTTTCTAATTCATTTGTTATATTTGTACATCTGAATTACACATGACAGACAGAATCATACAAACAGCATACAAAAAAATGAAACTATCCTCTTTTCTTTAGCAATTTCATACAGAGCTCCTAGTATATAGCAGTGAAAAGTTTTGAGAATTCCTTATACCTTTTTACAACGCAGTACACTCTAAAATATTGGGCTATGACATTTTTTAACCTTTCTTATTGTAACACCATGTTACTTCCACCATAATGTTTTTGGCGGCAAAATTTGAAGGAAAAAATTTTACAGGCACTTTTCAAGGCAATTGTAGATTAACACTTTCATTATTAAGTTTTTCACTGCTTGTTTATTTGTAGGTTTCATTAATTGATAATAGTACTAGTGGCTTATCACCCAGTTTTGCTGTTATAAAAATTAATGCTTCAATTTTTCACAAAATACTTAAACCAGAAAACAAAATAGGTATATCTTGTGGTATAAGGAAATGGAGGGCTGAGTTTGGGTTTATTGGAAGACAGTTACCATACAAATTACATGAAGAGGTTAACATATATTTGGACTTTGCTCTGAGAATCAAAAATTAATTATGTGTCCTCATTCTCCTACACTTGCGTCTCTGTCTTAAAAGTTTTCCCTAAGAATATAGGACCATTTTGCTTTAGTTTCTCAAATTATCTTCATAATTATGACTGTTATATGAAATAACACCTGCCTAATTACTTCATTCATTTATTCATTCAACAAACATTTATTGAACTCTGCTATATGCTATGCATGGTACTAGATACCCTTACCTACTAGAATGAATAGGGTCAAAACTATGTCTGCTTCATTACCCTGAGAGCTTAGCGAGGGATCCAGATGAATAAATAGGAAATAATAATGTAAAAAATTATTAAACGGAAACCTCAATTAGAGTTAAGAGACCAGAAGGGGAAGCTGTCATACTCTGTGACAATAGCAGAGCCAAACAGGAAGAAGAAAGACTACTCTTCTTTCCTTAAAAGGACTCAGTCAATGAAAAGCCATGGATTCTTTGATTACTACAGCCCTCCCAACTTCTTTTTCCTTTCTATAAAGTGTTCTCCATCTCTTGCTGGGAGGAGAATTGCACATGACTCACCATGATTTTAGACTCTAAACTGCAGTTCTCTGCTGACCCCAAACAAACCCATCTTTGCTGGAGAAATGTATGGCAGTCTATATGTTTCAGGTCAACAATGACATAAAGTAATGATGGCTACTGGTGGGTAATAGGGAATAGCATTAGAGTCCATGTAAAACAGAAGCACTACCCAATATTTGCCATGTGTGCTTGAGTATGTATAAGGGTGATGTACAGAGAAGTCTGCTTATATAAGCTGAGATGTCAAGAATGCATCTGTTTAGCCAGGCAAATTCAGTTACTCCTGATAGTGTCCTGCGAAGGACTCTAAAGAGGATGCTGCTCCAAAGGCATTGGCGTGAAGTTAGAGATATTTGTGGTATGAAATTTGAAAAAGAAGAAAAAGAAAAAGAAGGTAGAGGAGAAGGAAAAAAGGAAATAAAAACGTTCTAGTGCATAAAATTGAGTCTACCTAGTACCTTAGTCTTTAAATTCTATGTGCATTTCTTTCTTCTTCATACCATATGTTTAAAAGATTAAATAAGCTATTTTATGCAAGCTGTTAGTATTCACTTGGCCATACTAGCATTTCTTGAACATTAATTGGTGGTTCCAGAGCACAGTTCAAGGAGTGATTAGTGAGAAATAAGGAGGAAAATAGGGTCTTTGGATAGCAGTGTCACTAAACTCAGGGAAGGCCTATATTTAAATATGTTTAAATATTGAAGAAGGTGCTGTGTACAGTGAATCAGCAGTGACTATTTTAAGATATATAGCTGGGTCAAAGCACATCCAATGCTCTGGTTTTCCTCAAGGAATGCGGCCGCAGGGAAATTCATCTTTCCCAAATGGAGAAAAGACGTGTTGCTAGATTAAGAACTAAAATAATGCGTTGGAGATTCTCCTCACATGGCAATTCATTTCTATATATCTAAGATACAGAAACTCAAAAACAAAATGGATAATTTGGCTCAATGAGACTCATGCTTCCAGTCTGCAAAACTTTCCCAGAAATTATTAGTGTTGACAGCTTCCTTAGGTATCAAATGCTAAAGTCTATCGTTGTGTAAAAAATTATGAAAAATGTATGCCCAAAAGCTTGAAATATATAACTTAATACCAAATGAAAAGCACTTCACATTAACTGCTTAAAAAGGAAATGAGATGCCTCATCTCCTGTATACAGATGGTTACAAGTAAGTAGTCTGAATACAAATATAGTTTCAAAACTTGAGCTATTCATATTGAATCAAATCAACACCCATAACCTCACTGACTATATTAAATTAGAACTCATTTAAAAACATTAAATATAAGTGGTATCAAATATCCCATACACAGTTAGGCAAGTCACCACTTAAAATACTTAATAAAAAACTCAACATATAACTGTGAAAAACTTTCAAATGAGAACCCAATACAGATGTTATAGTTTTCCCTGTTTAATATCTCTACCATATTTTATTTTATCTTTTCCATGAATAAGAAGGTATAACATAGCTGAGAAGAAAGGAAAAGCTAACAAAAGAAGCCCAATATATTTAGTTAGTTGATTATACAAAAACTGAGTTATAACTCAGTAAAATTATAGGGTCCTTGCCTTTTAAACAAAAGGAACTTTGCTTTGATTTAGAGTTTTAAGTTAGTTTTTTCACTACTTATGACCAAGTAAATTATTATAAAGTATTTGTCATGACATGACACCATAGTTGCTTTAGTGAGCTGGAGCATGCAAGGATATCAGATCTCACCTGACAACACAGGACCAGAGGAGAATGGATGGAAGAAAAGAAGATGAATTAGAGGGGAAAGCAAGATAAAGTAAGCGAAGGGAAGGAAGAAGAGGAGATTATATCATGGAATAACTAAACCAGAGTAGCCATTCAGTGGATGGAATACAGTGAGAAAAGAAGAATAAAAAACTAATGGAAAGGAAATAGGTGATACTTTATTTAAATCTTAATGTGGAAAGAACGCTTTACTCTAGCAATTTCTCCTCATTCTTCTATCTCTTCTAAGGCAAAGACTTTTCTCCAACCATCCCGAATGTGCAAATTATTTCCCTCTATATTACTTGCGTTGATGCCCTCTTTGTGTGTGTGTGTGTGTGTGTGTGTGTGTGTGTGTGTGTATTTTTTTAAGTCTTTGTGTTTTACCAGTGTTGGTCCAAGTAGCTTAATGTTTTGGAATAAATCTACTTAATTTTCAAAGTCTCTGTTACCATTATTGTAGTGAAAAACATGCGTCAGCCCCTTTCTCTAGAAGTCTTAAGCTAGTGGTAGACATTAGTGCCCTCAGAAGAATCCTCTTTGTCTCTAAAGAATAGCAGCAAGGCTAGTATTCAATATTTGCATGGAGCAGAATTGTCTTGCAAAGGCAATAAGCAGTGAAAAGCAGATACATAGTCCAAAGCTTAGAATTCACCAGAAAAGAAAGAAGTATGGTTCAAAAAAGGAAGACAGTTTCATCTGTTTAATAAATTAAGAAAGCATAAAATATCTGTTATTTGTTTTGTAAGCAGAGGTCAAAAGCCCAATATTTTTCAAGGGAAAACGTATCATCCTTTCATTCCAATTAACCTTATAAAGCAGAAAATAAATATTTTTGAAAAATATTTCTGACAGCTGTAAGGGTAGAAATTGATTTAAAGGAAGTTTTTTATTAAGATAAATGGAGACCTGTGTTGAGTTTACTGTTCAATCAAATTTCCAAGTCAAGAATCTGAAAGACGAGGTTCTTGAGAGAGTGGCACAAAAGCTGACTTGAAGACCCCTGCTCACCTCCTATAAGACACTGAACAGATGTCTAGGGAAAACACACTCCTGTGTTCTCCTCCTTTACTGTTCACACAGAACACTTCACTTCTCACACTTCTGGTCACCAAGTATGGGGAGTTTTCCCCTACATCAAGAAATTCTCTGTGACACCAGCTGTGTGTCCTATAGTTCAATTTAGTTCTGACACTATCTACCTGGAGTTGGCGTCAGATCCCACAAGTTATGACTTCAGTTCTACACAACTGCCCCCCCCCCACTTCAGACACTGATTTTAAGTCCCAGATTTTCACCTGTACTTCAGATCAACAGGCTATAAATTAGGGGTCCTTCGACCCCTTCCTTTGGTTCAATAATTTGCTAGAATGGCTCACAGAACTCAGAGAAACATTTACATTTACCACTTTACTATAAAGGATATAATAAAAGGATATAAATGAAGAGATACATAGGACAAGGGATGTGGGAAGGAGCTTCTATACCCTCTCTGTGAGCACTTTCATGTATACACCAACCCAGAAGCTCTCTGAACTCTTCACTTTTGGGAATTTTGTGGAGGCTTCATCATGAGGCATGATCAATCATTAACTCAGTCTCCAGGCTCTCCCTCCTCATTGGAGGATGGGGGTGTGGGGCAGATATTTCCAAGGTTCTAATCATGGCTTGGTCTCTCTGGGGATCAACCCACATCCTGAAACTATCCAGGAGTCCACCAACAGTCACCTCAATAGAACAAAAGACACTCCTGTCACCCAGGAAATTCCAAGGGATTTTGGAGTGCAGGGTAAAAGAACCAAATATTAGAATAATAGGTGGAGGTCACAGTTTTGTGATGACATATCAGCCAGGCAGAATCAAGTACATACTCAGAATACTTATAACAAATGTATCTCTCACTGCAGCTAAGAATAGTGCTCAGGAAAGGGATCAATTGAGACAGCGTTCACAAGGATTCTTCTTCTAGTACGACAAGGACTACCCCGGTGTTATTATCATTTAGAAAATTACCATGATTTTAGGAGCTCTGTGCCAGGAACTGGAGGCAGAGGGCAATATATATATATTCATATAGTCAATTCTTTCAAAATAAGAAATGTCCAGAAGTGTTTCAAATAGCAAGGCTAGTCTCCTAAAGCAATGACCAAGGTTTATTATTTTTTCCTTTTCTGATATTAAAGATAAAATTAATATATATTACTCAAAGCATTCTGCACATAGTGTATGTCTAGACTTTATTTAATTTATTTTTTAAATAAATTTCTATTTATTTATTTATGGCTGCGTTGGGTCTTTTTTTTTTTTAGACTTTAACTTATCCCAAGGCAGACTTGTTGCAGAATACTGTGATTCTAAATCTAACAACTTAGAAAACTGACACAATATTAATTTTAGAGCCAATCTAATAGAAGATCTAATTATCATAATGCTCGTACAGGGAAGGTTTTCTGTAACAAGGTGTTATGAGGCTAATGTTATCATTAGTTAAGTTAAAAATGTTTCAAAACTTCCTAGGAAAAGTAAAAATAAATTGAAGAGCTTGGTACATAAATAGGAATGAAATAAGAATCTAGAGAAATTTATATATTTTTAAATAGCACCATGAAAAACAGAATTAGTATCATCAGTTATTGAGTTAAAATCTTACTCAAAAATAAAATTCTAAAACTTTTGAAGAAAACATATAAATATATTTAACACAAGTGAATGTGCTATTCAAATCTTCAATGTATGATATGTTTCAGGACCATGTCTGTGACTAACCCTTATTTATAGAATATTTAAATTCTATACAACTTTATAATTAATATTATACAATTTTGTAATCAAGAAACTCAACATTATAGAAGAACCATTCAACTTGAATGAGTTTTGCTGACTGTAGTAAATTCAGACTGTAGTATCTAGAATAATTAAATCAGTCTGCATTGATAAGTCACCATTAGGTATCTACTGTCTAAACAAGGTTTAGTAACAGAGATTGAAGATATAAAACATATTATTGGAATTACAATGTAGAAATTTCTTTAAGAATAAAAACTAGAATTAACACAGGTCTTTACACAAATATAGGCTGTTTCATAATTAAAGAGTTATTATCATTACTAGAGCTAGAAGAGGCTAAAGAGAGGAAATTCATTAAAAATAAAATCTTAAAATGAAAAGGTTTAGTAGAGACTGCAAATGGGAGACAGATGGGAGGTGTTGAAAGCCAGACTGCTGGTCTGCCTATAACTAATTTGAATCAGCTCTAGATACTTTATATGAGTTTTTGAATGCTAAAATATTTTTTCCTTAAAAATCTATAAGTTCCCCATAATATCGCTGGCTTAATGCGAGTATATTTTCACATATTCCAAACACACCATTTTCTCTGATGATTCCAGTTCTGAGAGAAAGAGAGAATGAAAGAAGGAAAGAAGGAATAAAGAATAGGAAGGAGGGAGGAAAGGAAGAAGAAATGGCTTCCATGCATCTGCTGAGACATGTAGCATCTTGATAACCAGAGCTTGAGTGATTTTTGATGTCCAAGTTGCTGACTGGGTTGGGGGGTGGAGGTGGAGGTCAAGGTTTTGTGATGACATATAAATCAGGCAGAATCAAGTACATACTCAAAATACTTATAACAAATGTATCTCTCACTGCAGCTAAGAATAGTGCTGGTGAAAGGGAGCAATTCAGACAGGGTTCACAAGCTTTCTTCTTCAGGTATGACAAGGGCTACCCTGAAAATATACAGGATCATTTCCATTAACAGTGCTGTAAAACATGATGCATAAAGGAGCAAGTATGTGATAACAGACTAAAACGTGACCACTCGAGTTCAGCTCAAGCTTCCATGGAATTGACAATAGACACAACAGATATATCCTGGAATTTTTAAGGCACTGATCTAACATGAAGTGCTATACCATGCATTCATTTATTCATCTTTTTATTCATTTAATAGAAACTTATAGAAGAATAACCTAAGCAAGGCACACAACTATAGAATGTGGGGATGCAAATATAAAAATGATGGCATGAATATTGCCTTTCGGGAGCTTACAGCTTACTGGGGGACAAGGAGGGGATAAACTCTGCATATGAATTGCTAAAATGCAATGAACCCATAGTAAATGCCAGGGTAAGATTACAGGTAAAGCATTATACAATTTCACATAAGAGAAAGATTGATTATAGTTGGGAGATAGTGATGCCTTCAGCAGAAGGTGCCTTTGAGCTGAGCTTTGACGGGTGAGTCTGTAGCAGTATTTGGTCACGGTGCTCTACATAAACAGCTACAAAGTTATAGAGACATTTAGCACAGAAATCTAAAAAAAATCCTAGTGGGTATGCTTACAAAGATAATTTGGAAGATACTTTAGAATTACTTTGTGCATTTCCATTGACCCAGCAATTCTGTTTCACTAACTAGCTTGAGAAGCACTAATCTCAATATACAAGGTGGTAGGTGCAAGGACGTGGCAGATTTTTAAGAAATGCTGTTAAGCGAGAAGAATACACAGAGCCTAAATAAAGTATGGTAGCATTTGTGCAAACAAAAATTACGCACATACATTTTTATAGGTGCATATATGTAATTATGCACACACATATGTTTTTTGAAAGGAAACAAATCAAATTACTAGTATTGGTTTTCTCTGAGAAATGTAACAGAATAGAGGTAACACTGTTATTTTTATAAGAAAAATGGATTTGCGCATTTCATGTGTAATCTAAACTAATTAAAAGTATTGGCATTAAAGAGTGCATTTAGGAGAGGACCTTCAAGATGGTGGATGAGTAAGATGTGGAGATCACCTTCCTCCCCAAAAATACATCAAAAACATATCAAGATGTGGAAGAACTCCTACAGAACATCTACTGAATGCTGGCAGAACACCTCAGACTTCACAAAAGTCAAGAAAACTCCCCACATACCTGGGTAGGGCAAAAGAAAAAAGAAAAAACAGAGATAAAAGAATAGGGATGAGATGTGCACTTCTGGGAGGGAGCTGTGAAAGAGGAAATGTCTCCACACACTAGGAAGTCCCTTCACTGGTGAAGACAGGGGGTGGGCGGGGGAACCTTTGGAGCCACGGAGGAGAGCACAGCAACAGAGGTGCAGAGGGCAAAGCGGAGAGGTTCCTGCACAGAGGATCAGTGCCGATCAGTGCCGATCACTCACCAACCTGAGAAGCTTGTCTGCTCAACAGCCAGGGTGGGTGGGGGCTGGGAGCTGAGGCTTCTGCATCAGAGGTCAGATCCTAGCGAGAGGACTGGGGTTGGCATGTGAACACAGCCTGAAGGGGGTTAGTGTGCCACAGCTAACAGGGAGGCGAGTCCGGGAAAAAGTCTGGACCTGCCTAAGAGTTGAGAGACCATTGTTTTGGGGTGCGTGAGAAGAGGAGATTCAGAGCACCGCCTAAATGAGCTCCAGAGACAGGTGCAAGCTGTGGCTATCAGCACGGACCCCAGAGATGGCACGAAATGCTAAGGCTACTGCTGGAGACAACAAGAAGCCTGTGTGCAAGCACAGGTCACTATCCACACCTCCCCTCCAGGAGCCTGTGCAGCCCACCACTGCCAGGGTCCCATGATCCAGCGACAATTTCACCTGGAGAACACACAGCCAGCCTCAGGCTGTTGCAACATCATGCTGCCCTCTGCTGCCACAGGCCTGCCCCACATTCCATACCCCTCCCTCCTCCCAGCCTGAGTGGGCCAGAGCCCCCTAATCAGCCGCTCTTTAACTCCGTCCTGTCTGGGCACAGAACAGACACCCTCAGGTGACCTACACACTGAGGTGGGGCCAAGTCCAAAGCTGAACCCCAGGAACTGTGCAAACAAAGAAGAGAAAGGGAAATTTCTCCATGCAGCCTCAGAAGCAGCAGATTAAATCTCCAAAATGAACTTGATGTACTCTGCTTCTGTGGAAAACCTGAATAGACAATGAATCATCCCAAAATTGAGGTGGTAGACTTTGGGAGCAACTGTAGACATGGGGTGTGCTGTATGCGACTGACTAGTTTCTGATTTATATGTTTATCTTAGTTTAGTTTTTAGCACTTGTTATCATTGGTGGATTTGTTTATTGGTTTTGTTGCTCTTTTTTCTTTAATTACTTTTTTATTTTTTAATTTTAATAATTTAAATTTTATTTTATTAACTTTATTTTATTTACTTATTTTTTCTTTCTTCCTTTTTTTTCCTCCCTTTTCTTCTGAGCCATGTAGTTGACAGGGTCTTGGTGCTCTGGCCAGGTGTCAGGCCTGAGTTTCTGAGGTGGGAGAGCCAAGTTCAGGATATTGGACCACCAGAGAACACCCGGCCCCACATAGTATCAATCAGCAAGAGCTCTCCCAGAGATCGCTGTCTCAATGTTAAGACTCAGCTCCACTCAATGAACAGCAAGCAAAAGTGCCAAACAACTAGCAAGACAGGAAAACAACCTGACCCATTAACAGAGAGGATGCCTAAAATCATACAAAGTTCACAGACACCCCAAAACACACCACTGGACACGGGCCAGCCCACCAGAAAAAAAGATCCAGCTTCATCCACCAAAAAACAGGCACCAGTCTCCTCCACCAGGAAGCCTACACAATCCACTAAACAAACCTTAGCCACTGCAGGCAGACACCAAAAACAATGGGAATATGAACCAGCAGCCTGCAAAAAGGAGACCCAAACACAGTATGTTAAGCAAAATGTGAAAAGAGAGAAACACACAGCACATGAAGGGGCAAGGTAAAAACACACCAGACCAAACAAATGAAGAGGAACTAGGCAGTCTACCTGAAAAAGAATTCAGAATAATGAGAGTAAAAATGGTCCAAAATCTTGGAAATAGAATGTAGAAAATACAAGAAACGTTTGAAAAGGACCTAGAATGACTAAAGAAAACAAGAAATGATGAACAACACAATAAACGAAATTTAAAATTCTCTAGAAGGAATCAAGAGCAGAATAACTGAGGCAGAAGAATGGATAAGTGACTTGGAAGATAAAATAGTGGAAATAACTGCTGCAGAGCAAAATAAAGGAAAAAGAATGAAAAGACTTGAAGTCAGTCTCAGAGACCGCTGGGACAACATTTAACACACCAACATTTGAATTATAGGGATTCCAGAAGAAGAGGAGAAAAAGAAAGGGACTGAGAAAATATCGAGGAGGTTACAGTTGAAAACTTCCCTATATGGGAAAGGAAATAGTCAATCAAGTCCAGGAAGTGCAGAGAGTCCCATACAGGATAAATCAAAGGAGAGACATGCCAAGATATATATTAATCAAACTATCAAAAATTAAATACAAAGAAAAAATATTAAAAACAAGGGAAAAGCAACAAATAACATACAAGGGGTTCCTCATAAGGTTAATATCTGATCTTTCAGCAGAAACTCTGCAAGCCAGAAGGGAGTGGCAGGACATACTTATAGTGATGAAAGGGAAAAACCTACAAGCAAGATTACTCTACACAGCAAGGATCTCATTCAGATTTGACAGAGAAATTAAAACCTTTACAGACAAGCAAAAGCTAGAGAATTCAGCACCACCAAACCAGCTTTACAACAAATGTTAAAGGACTTCTCTGGGCAGGAAATACAACAGAAGGAAAAGACCTACAATAACAAACCTAAAACACGAAAATGGTAATAGGAATATACATATTGACAATTACCTTAAATGTAAATGGATTAAAAGCTCCCACCAAAAGACACAGACTGGATGAATGGATACAAAAACAAGACCTGTATATATGCTGTCTAAAAGAGACCCACTTCAGAACTAGAGACACATACAGACTGAAAGTGAGGGGATGGGAAAAGATATTCCATGCAAATGGGAATCAAAAGAAAGCTGGAGCAGCAATTCTCATATCAAACAAAATAGACTTTAAAATAGACTATTACAAGAGACAAAGAAGGACACTACATAATGATCAAGGGATCAATCCAAGAAGAAGATATAACAATTGTAAATATTTATTCATCCAACATAGGAGCACCTCAATACATAAGGCAAATGCTAACAGCCATAAAAGGGGAAACTGACAGTAATACGATCATAGTAGGGGACTTTAACACCCCACTTTCACCAATGGACAGATCATCCAAAATGAAAATAAATAAGGAAACATGCTTTAAATAATACATTAAACAAGATGGACTTAATTAATATTTATAGGACATTCCATCCAAAAACAAGAGAATTACACTTTCTCCTCAAGTGCTCATCGAACATTCTCCAGGATAGATCATATCTTGCATCACAAATCAAGCCTTGGTATATTTAAGAAAACTGAAATCGTATCAGGTATCTCTTCTGACCATAACACTATGAGACTAGATATCAATTACAGGAAAAAAGACCTGTAAAAATACAAACAAATGGAGGTTAAACAATACGCTACTAAATAACGAAGAGATCACTGAAGAAATCAAAAAATACCTAGAAACAAATGACAATGAAAACAAGACGGCCCAAAACCTATGGGATGCAGCAAAAGCATTTCTCAGAGGGAAGTTTATAGCAATATAAACCTATTTCAAGAAACAAGAAACATCTCAAAAAAACAACCTAAAGTTATACCTAAAGTAATTAGAGAAAGAAGAACAAAAAAACCCCAAAGTTATCAGAATGAAAGAAATTATAAAGATCAGATCAGAAATAAATGAAAAAGAAATGAAGGAAACGATAGCAAAGGTCAATAAAACTAAAAGCTGGTTCTTTGAGAAGATAAACAAAATTCATAAACCATTAGCCAGGCTCATCAAGAAAAAAAGGGAGAAGACTCAATTCAACTAGATCTAGAAATGAAAATGGAGAGTAACAACTGACACTGCAGAGAAACAAAATATTATGAGAGATTATTACAGCAACAATATTCCAATAAAATGAACAACTTGGAAGAAATGGACAAATTCTTAGAAAAGCACAACCTTCTGAGATTGAACCAGGAAGAAATGGAAAATATAAACAGAACAATCAGAAGCACTGAAATCAAAACTGTGATTAAAAATCTTCCAACAAACACATGCCCAGGACCAGATGGCTTCACAGGAGAATTCTATCAAACATTTAAAGAAGAGCAACACCTATCCTTCTCAAACTCTTCCAAAATTAACAGAGGGAGGAACACTCCCAAACTCATTCTACCAGGCCACCATCACCCTGATGCCAAAACCAAAGAAAAATGTCACACAGAAAAACAAAACTACAGGGCAATATCACTGATGAAAACAGATGCAAAAATCCTCAACAAAATACTAACAAACAGGATCCAGCAGCACATTAAAAGGATCATACACCATGATCAAGTGGGGTTTATCCCAGGAATGCAAGGATTCTTCAATATACACAAATCAATCAATGTGATACACCATATTAACAAATTGAAGGATAAAAACCATAAGATGATCTCAATAGAAGCAGAAAAAGCTTTGAAAAAAATTTAACAACCATTTATGATAAAAAAAAAAAACCTCTCCAGAAAGTCAGCATTGAAGGAACTGACCTCAACATAATAAAGGCCATATATGACAAACTTGCAGCCAACATCGTTATCATTGGTGAAAAACTGAAAGTATTTCCACTAAGATCAGGAACAAGACAAGGTTGCCCACTCTCACCACTATAATTCAACATAGTTTTGGAAGTTTTAGCCACAGCAATCAGAGAAGAAAAAGAAGTAAAAGGAATCCAAATCAGAAAAGAAGTAAAACTGTCACTGTCTACATAGGACATGATACTATACATAGAAAATCCTAAAGATGCTACCAGAAAACTCCTAGAGCTAATCAATGAATTTGGTAAAGAAACAGGATACCAAATTAATGCACAGAAATCTCTTGCATTCCTATACACTAATAATGAAAAATCTGAAAGAGAAATTAAAGAAATACTTCCACTTACCACTGCAAGAAAAAGAATAAAATACCTAGGAATAAACCTACCTAAGGAGACAAAAGACCTGTATGCAGAAAACTATAAGACACTGATGAAAGAAATTAAAGATGATACAAACAGATGGAGAGGTATACCATATTCTTGGACTGGAAGAATCAACATTGTGAAAATGACTATACTACCTAAAGCAATCTACAGATTAAATGCAATCTCTATCAAACTACCACTGGCATTTTTCACAGAACTAAAAGAAAAAATTTTGCAATTTGTATGGAAACACAAAAGACCCCGAATAGCAAAAGCAATCTTGAGAAAGAAAAACGGAGTTGGAGGAATCAGGCTCCCGGACTTCAGACTATACTACAAAGCTACAGTAATCAAGACAGTATGTTACTAGCACAAAAACAGAAATATAGATCAATGGAGCAGGATAGAAAGCCCAGAGATTAACCCACGCACATATGGTCACCTTATTTTTGATAAAAGAGGCAAGAATATACAATGGAGAAAAGATAGCCTCTTCAATAAGCTGTGCTAAGAAAATGGACAAGTACATGTAAAAGAATGAAATTAGAACACTCCCTAACACCATACACAAAAATAAACTCAAAATGGATTAAAGACCTAAATTTAAGGCAAGACACTATAAAACTCTTAGAGGAAAACATAGGTAGAAGACTCTATCACATAAATCACAGCAAGATCCTTTTTGAACCACCTCCTAGGGAAATGGAAATGAAAACGAAAATAAACAAATGAGTCCTAAAGAAACTTAAAAGCTTTCGCACAGCAAAGAAACCATAAACAAGAGGAAAAGACATCCCTCAGAATGGGAGAAAATATTTGCAAATGAAGCAACTGACAGAGCATTAATTTCCAAAATTTACAAGCAGCTCATGCAGCTCAATATCAAAAAAACAAACAACTCAGTCTAAAAATGGGCAGAAGACCTAAATAGACATTTCTCCAAAAAAAATACAGATTGCCAACAAACACATGAAACGATACTCAATATCATTAATCATCAGAAAAATGCAAATCAAAACTAGAATGATGTATCTCCTCACACTGGTCAGAATGGCCGTCATCAAAAAATCTACTAACAGTAAATGCTGGAGAGGGTTGGAGAAAAGGGAACCCTCCTGCACTGTTGGTGGGAATTTAAATTTATATAGCCACTATAGAGAACAGTATGGACGTTCCTTAGAAAACTAAAAATAGAACTACCATATGACCCAGCAATCCTACTACTGGGCATATACCCTGAGAAAATCATAATTCCAAAAGAGACATGTATCACAATGCTCATTGCAGCTCTATTTACAATAGCCAGGACATGGAAGCAACCTAAGTGTCCATTGACAGATGAATGGATAAAGAAGATGTGGCATATATATATAATTGCATATTACTCAGCCATAAAAAGAAACGAAATTGAGTCATTTGTAGTGAGGTGGATGGACCTAGAGTCTGTCATGCAGAGTGAGTCAGAAATAGAGAAACTAATACCGTATGCTAACACATATATATGGAATCTAAAAAAACAAAATGGTTCTGAAGAACCTAGCAGTAGGACAGGAATAAAGACACAGATGTAGAGACTGGACTTCAGGACACGGGGAGGGGGAAGGGTAAGCAGGATGCAGTGAGATAGTGGCTTGGACATATATACACTACCAAATGTAAAATAGGTAGTTAGTGGGAAGTAGCCGCACAGCACAGGGAGATCAGCTTGGTGCTTTGTCACCACTTGGAAGGGTGGGATAAGGAGCTTGAGAGGGAGACGCAAGAGGGAGGGTATATGGGGATATGTGTATATGTATAGCTGATTCACTTTGTTATACAGCAGCAACTAACACAACAATGTAAAGCAATTATACTCCAATAAAGTTGTTAAAAAAAAAGTGCATTTAGATAAATAATGCACTTCCCCCAAATAACCGAAAGCACTCACATTTTTTTCAGTCCTCTGGAATGACCTTGTTTTTCTTGGTTCTTTACTGATTACCCACTTGACTTTCATAAATACCTTTTCATATTATTATTTAATTTTTTCTTAGTAAAGTGGGATACCCTCCTTCTTAGTTATGATAGAATTTTCTCATAAGAATTTTACACAAAGTACATTACAAATATCAAAAGATGAGTACATGGAGGAAAAAAACATTTGATTATTATTATTTTCCTCTTCCTATCTTGGGGACATACTCTGCTTGGAATGTGGTGGCTAAACATGTCACTTCATAATGTATTAGAAGAATTCCCATTAACAGTAAAAATTCTGGGAGAGGATAGGTAAACAGAAATACAATTACCACACTGGATTCTTGCCAAGATAACCAGGATCATTTCTCTGTCAAAAAGTGCTAAGAATCTGTTTCAGGCATGCTAAGTCAGAACCTCTGTTTTGCATCTCATTGGAAATCATGGCCTCTGTCAGCACAGCAGGTCTTAACAATGTGTTCTGAGGCTGACTGATGGGGTCTCAGCAGAATGGAAGGTGCCTCTTATCTCATTACCTACCTCCTTCCACTCTCTTAGCAACTCCCCTTTCTCCCTGAGGGATAACCTATAAAGCAGATATTGTTAAAGCCCTGCATCCGTGAGAGTGGCAGCCTGATGCTGCTGAGACCAGAGAGTCTAAGTGCCAATTGTGAAGGAAGCAGACACAGCAGGGGGCTAAGACATGAGAGGATCCTTCGCAGAGGTGGTGGGATTTCTTTCAAATGTCATATCCTGTTGCTCCATTATTTTTTAGTAATATTTAGAGGACTTCAGCAATTATATTTGAAATAGGGGTGGGGGTGGGAATTGGCATAGCGTTGAATTTTATTTCAACCTGTAAAATATTTAGGACTTCCACATATATCCTTCTAAATAATATAACTTGCCTTTATTAGAGATCTTTGGTTCATTTCAACCTTTGGTCCCTGAACTTCATTTTGTCTTTTGAATTATTAAACTTCATAGAAAATAATCTGCTATCCTAGGCATTGGTCTGGCTACAACACTTTCCTATACTTGAAATACTCCTCACTAGTCAAAAAGAGTCCCGGAAAGACATATTTGTACAGCCCAAAACCTTGGCTTTCTGATTTCCCCAGAGTTGCACATCAAGATATTAGCACTAATATAACTCTATGTGGTGCCCAGTGAGCTGGCATTGTCCCATTCTTACCAGGCCCTAGGAGGGATACCTTATTTGGCACTTCAAGCTGGCATTGCTTCTCTGTGTGCTATTATAGGAAAAATTGAATGCCAGAACAGGGAGGCATTTTGTGGCATGAACACCAGAGAAATATTTAGACCAGAGCATTTGCTGATCCACGTTTTTTACTATGGTTGTTATTTTTATTTTTACAAAGGTAGGGAATCTTCTCAGTAAAGAATAAATTTGAAATTATTTCTGCCTCGTTTGCAGCTTTACTTTTTTTGTGTGTGTGATACGCGGTCCTCTCACTGTTGTGGCCTCTCCCGTTGCAGAGCAGAGGCTCCGGACGCACAGGCTCAGCGGCCATGGCTCACGGGCCCAACGGCTCCGCGGCATGTGGGATCTTCCCAGACCGGGGCATGAACCTGTGTCCCCTGCATCAGCAGGTGGACTCTCAATCACTGCACCACCAGGGAAGCCCCGCAGCTTTACTTTTGAACATATCATGAACACACAGAAAAATCTCTTGAATTAAAAGAACATTTTATTTGAGTATATTGTATGTGAGTTTGCATTTATACTATCTGCTAGTTAGCGCTTATAGGGTCTCTTAATGGGCATATCTGTTTCTGTGGCTTTGGGTCTAAACAGCATGAGTGTGGGGAATGAGGTTGTAGTAGGGGTAAGACTTCCAGGTGGCTCCCTAATGAAAAGGGGGACTATACTAGAGGGACAGAGGGTTGTGATAATAGGGCTCTGATGACAGAAGGAAGAGTCACAAAGGAAAGAGAAATCTGTCTACAGATGAAGGAAGAAAGGCTGAGGCTGTAACTGCTCTGGGATATTGAAGGAAACTATGCCTCTCATCAGGCATTGCTTGTATGATGCAATACATGTTTAAATAATTGTAAGTTCCAAGTTTTACTTAAGTTAGAAGAGAGAAAAAGGTTCACAGCCCCACCCTCACTGCTACCTTTAATAAAGAACCACAGTTAAAGGAATACCAAATATCAGTGTTCAAACAAGATAAATACTCCAAACGAGACATGGGTTAAAATAAAGCAATAGCAGATTATCAGGACTGGTGTTTAGAAGTGAGGCCTTTGGAAGGTGATTAGGTCATGAAGGTGGAGTCCTCACTGTAGGATTAGTACCCTTACGAAAGAGGCCTCAGAGAGCTCTCTTGTTCCTTCCACCATGTAAGGACACAGAGGAAAGAGGGTCATCTATGAAACAGGAGGCAGGACCTCACTAAACACCAGATCTTCCAGTGCCTTGATTTTAGACTTCCCAGTCTCCAGAACTGTGAGAAATAAATTTCTGTTGTTTATAAGCCACCCAGTCTATAGTATTCCATTATATCTGATAGAAACCTGTAGGTACAGAGGTTCAACTGTACATACATTTCCACAATTATATCCTTTTAGTAGTTTTCAGTTTGTAAATTGAAATATTATTATTTTTCTTGTATCAACAAATCACTTTGTTTTTGAACTTATATGTCTAACCCCAATGAAAATCTTTTCACTTCCCTCTCACCTCTTGCTACCACCCTCTATGTTTTCAATGGTAACAACCTTCTCTAACGTATTTGTTAATTTTAAGAGACCCGCTGCTTTCAACTATCATTATATTTGTCTGCTGTAAATATTATTAATTGATGTAGTTCCCCTAACTCTCAGTTCTGTATTATTTTATCCATTTTTCTCCATGAAAATATGGGTCAGTTGGTTTTAAGGCTTAATAAAAGCATTATATACCTTTTGTTTAGTTTTATTTTTCCCAATTTCAGAAACTGATCTCTGATATATACATCAGAAAGAGCACAAACACATAAAGGCAATTTTTGGTTAAGGTTCCAAACAGGTTATTATCATATAGTAAGACAAGTAGAATTCTTTCCAGACTGTGACTGTGCTCCTGCAAAAGGAATGCTCCCTAGAGGAGATGCCACTTCCCCAAACTCCCTAATTCATCCATTTTTCAGACACATTTCAATATGAATGACACTGAAAAATCCATTCCTGAGAATGGAAACTAGATGAACTTTTGAAATCTGGGTAGGCTCCAAAATCTAACTAAGACAGCTCCAACTGAGTGGCCTTGTTCAGGGACAATTTAGCCGTATTTTTAGATACATCAGATTGATGGCAAGAAAAGCCAAAATGAACATGTGAAATGACAGAAATATTTGGCCAAATGTAACCTGTAATTTTATTTTCCCTGTATCCTCCAGCATATTGAGGATGTTATGCAGTGGGAGCGGATAAATAAGTACTTATTCCCAGCTGGCTCTGCACTTGAGAAGCCCTGGAGCTATGACAAGGGATTTAAAACAAATAAAACCAACTACAACAATGAGGAAAAAGATAAACCTTCCTCTCTTCTCATGTTGTCCTGGCTAAAATTGTCATTTAAGTGTCCAAACAGCTGTGCCTATGCTGGGTTGCCAGCTGATTAAGAGTAAATCTGCTTATAAGAATCAGTTTAAATCTAACTGAGGGCTTACTATGGATGAGTTTGATAGCTCATTTCCTGCATCTCCATCTCTTTATAAGGCTGTTTATCTCACTTATCAGTGAGGAGTTAAATAATTTTGCAGTACAATAATAGTAGTAGTCATAGTAGTAACAATAAAAATGTGTTATAATTTATTGAACATGATGAAATAGGCACTGTTGTAGATCCTCTATAGACACTATCACATTTAATTCTTATATCAATCCTTTGATGCTAGTCCTATTTATTATTGTTTCAGAGGAAATTTATTAAATTGCCTAAAGTCACATAGCTAACAAGAACTGGAACAAGGATTCAAGCCCAGCCCATCTGGTTGGAAAATACACTCTCAATCTAAACTAAACTATAGAAGTAACTATATCTTACAATACCCTCGACTCTCACCCATAAGCTTGGTAATTTTTTCTTTACTTTAGGTGTTGTAACTTAGCAATTTAGAATGCAGCTTTCACCCTACAGAGAGAAAGCAGACTTTCCTAATGCCAAGTAGAAATCTGCCCTTGAGTATATTCATGGGTGTTGTCATGGCTATGTAGGCCTTTCCATAATAGAGGTGGGAGGCTTCTGGAGAACCCCAGAGCCAGAATCCACAGGGCATCAGTTATGTCACAAATAAGTATAAAGCAGCTGAATTCACATAATTCCCCTTTCAATGATTTCCATCTTGTTCTCACATAAGGAACAAAAGATGTTTCAATGTCCAGTTCAGGTGGGAAAACCGAAGGATTTCCCTGCAGTCCCTTGGAGGTTATAGGTTAAGTAAAAGGGTGAGAAAAAAGAACTGAAAAGATAACAAACAAAACAAAACAAAAACAAAACAAAAAACCAAGGACCCCAAATGAGCATCACAGCAGTAACACAGAGCACATTTCCTAGAATTCACAGCCAAAAAAATTCTGACAAGCAAATGAATTTCCATATTATTTGAATCAGGTGGCCGTAAATGGATAGCTAGCTGTTTCTCACCAAAAATGGCAATCCTGCTCTGGCCCTGAGAGATAACACACAGTCCTGAACTACACAGTTGCTTCAGCTGTCTCACAATAATTGATGTACATTAGGCTATTATCATTGTGAAAGAAGTTATTTTTTTTTTCCCTGTGACATATCTAAAAACCCATAGAAGAAAACCACTAGCTTGTCTAGGTATAAAAGCCATTACCTTTGTTGTCTGCATTTGAGACACAGACACTGGTTTTCAAAACAGTTAAGACATTTAGGATATATGCAATGAGATTAGCCTTACTTGATGGCAATGTAATTACTCTGTTTATTCGTTTTAATGATCCTATAAAAGAGAATGAGATATGATGCTAGTGCAGAACAAGGAAAGGGATCTGGAAAGGCAAGTGTGACATTCCTTAGAAGCAGAATATGAAGCTGGTGAGCACAAGATAAGCCAGGATTTGTTGGATGCAGCTCCCTGTCTTCTACCGAGTATGGAAACCAAGTGGATCAGGAAATGACCTTTCCTGGCAGGCATCTTTTGTAGCCCTGGCCCGGTCAATACAGTGACTCATCTTTGATGGAGAAAATCTGTAATCATTGCTTTTGGATAATGCTTAATTCTATCTACTTTTGTTTTACAAATTGAACCACATAACAATTAGAGACAGGCTTTGAGACTTTTAGCAGTTATTTAATTCAAACTTCAACCCCAGGGCAGAAATCTCTTTCCAGAACAATGCTGATCAATCTTATCCAGTATCTGGTTAAATATTGTTGCTGATGAGTCAGCTTTACTTTTGGAAGCATCCTCTCCAACATTTGGGTTTGTCTAATGGTTATAACATCTTCCCTTAAACTGAGTAGAAATTCATGTCACTGAAACATTCATTCGATCAGTTCTAATTCTTTCTAAGCATTCCATATTAACTTTAGTTTGTTGTGCTTTATCTATTCCTACTTTGAATGCACCAGACATATTATCCTTTAGATTTTTCCTCCAAAAACAAAATTCACCCATTTAAGAAAAAGATTATTGTAGAATTAATGTGTGGTAGAAACTGGGGCTACTACAGTGAATAAGAGACATGGTGTGTTACACAGTTTATGGCTTAATGTGGTTACAGAGAAGTAAACAGTTTTGTAAATTATGATAAAATGCACTAGGTGCTATTATAGCACTTGAGAGGGGAAGCTATTTAGGCCTAGCACTTCACATTTCCTCATGTATGTGGTTTACAGATCTCTTACCTCTCCAGATACATTCTAAGTTGTCAATTCTCCCTTTTAAGTAGTTAAAAATAATCTAATACTGCAATGTGGACGTACTGTTTACCTTAACTGAACACCCTAATATATTTTAGTGAAGTGGCCTAAAAAGTTACTTTTCTTTTATAATAATGCCTTTTTTCATATGAACCTTTATCCAATTAGATCTATGTTATGGGTGGAATGGGGGTGGGATGAGACAGAAGTCCAAGAGGGAGGGGATATATGTATACATATAGCTGATTCACTTCGTTGTACAGCAGAAATTAACACAACATTGTAAAGCAATTATACTCCAATAAAAACAAAATCTATGTTGCCACACATGTATTATACTATGTGTTAAAATCCAAATCCTAGATAATAACATTTATCTTTGTTTAAGTTTGTCATATGGATTTGGGCCAAGAAATACAACCAACTTGACATTTATCTTCTATTATACCACATATTAATCATATATTTCATTCTTAAATGGCCAATAATACCTTCCATGATGTTATCTATTGTAAGATTAAAGACCTACAGTCCCACAATTAATCTTTGCATTTTTCTTCCTCCCTGCCTTTCTTTTTCAATATTTGTTTCTACCCAGTGTCTATAAATAGTACAATGAACATTTAAAGACCTAAGTATGGCATTATCACACATACCTGAATATATACACAAATATGTAGATACAGATTATTTTTAAAAGATCAAATTGATAGAAACAATGATAATAACAAAAACAAAGGTAAATAATAGTATTGAAGCTATTTTCTATCATGTTTTGAAAATCTGATTTCTAAAAGATTATTACTAATTTAATGCTTTGCCTTCATATTTTAAAAATATTTTCTGAAACATTTCCACATAGCTTTTTTCTGTCCTTCTACCTATCCATGGGATTAATTGAAGCCAAATATTATCATTCTTATTTCATAAATAAAAGCTAAGCTATGAAATAACAAAAAGCCAAAGTCACACAGAGTGGTAGTAGAGCCAAGACTAATAACCATACTCCTGACACCCAGTGGGCTTTAAATATACTATAGCATAATCAGATTTCAAGTATGTGTGAATATACGCTTATAAGCAAAATCATTACACTTGGTTTTCTTATTATTGATAATTTCATGCCATTGGTTAATGATAGAATAATAGCTCAAGGCCCTCCAAAGCCCCCTCCAGGCTGTGTGGTTCCTTGGGGGCATAGGAGGGAGACCGGAGAGATCAGGAGAGGCAGGTGGGAGGGACCCTGCAGGAGGAGTGGGAGAGGAGCAGAGGGTGATTGCCCTGCCCACTTGGACCTGGGAAGCCTGCTGAACTCCCAGCTGATCCCCTGCCCTCCAAAACCCACTCCAGGCCTCATGGGTCCTTGGGGTCATAGGTGGGAGGCCAGGGAGGTCAGAAGAGGCAGGCTGGAGGCGACCTCCCATATTGGAGGAGCAGGAGAGGAGAGAATGGCATTTGCCCCATCCGCTCAAGCCCAGGAATCTTGCTGGGCTCCCAGGTGAGGTCCCTTGCTGTCTGAGACCAGGGGTGGGGGGTACACCTGCGCTCCTTCTGTTCCTTGAGCATAAGGCCCACCCACCACAGCCCCCAGGGCCTTTTCCAGCCCAGTGGGTCCTGAGCATTGGCCCAGCCCACTGCCCAAAACTTACCCTTGCTTAGGCCCTGGCCCTCCACAGCCAAGGCTTTCCCCCACCTTTTATTTTCTGTTCCCTCCACTTTTTTACTATTGTGGTAGTGATATACCTTCTGGTTGTTGATTCATCTATATTTTTAGTTTTATATTCTTTCTAACATATCTGTTAGTCTCCTAGTCTAAATTTATTTTTTACTTTGTTATTGTTTTTTTTCTCTTTGTTTGTTTGTTTTGCCATCCCACGTGCTTTGTGGGATCTTGGTTCATGAGCCCAGGGTCAGGCCAAAGCTCCTGCGGTGGGAGCTCTGAGTCTGAACTACTGGATTAACAGAGAACCTCAGACCCCAGGGAATATTCATCAGAGTGGGGTCTCAAGGAATTCCTCATCTCAGCACCAAAACCACACTCTACCCAATAACCTACAAACTCCAGTCTTGGAAGCCTCAGGACAAACAACCAGTAAGATAGGAACACAATCCCACTCTTAAAAAAAAAAAAAATCAGAGAGCCAAAAAGTATGTCACAGATGAAGGAGCAAGGTAAAAACCTACAAGATCAAATAAATGAAGAGGAAATAGGAAATCTACCTGAAAAAGAATTCAGAGTAAAGATAGTAAAGATGATCCAGAATCTCAGAAATAGAATGGAAGCACGGATTGAGAAAGTACAAGAAATGTTTACCAGAGATCTAGAAGAACTAAAGAACAAACAAATAGAGATGAACAACACAATAACTGAAATGAAAAATACACTAGAAGGAATCAATAACAGAATAACGGAGGCAGAAGAACAAATAAGTGAGCTGGAAGACAAAATGGTAGAAATAACTGCTGAGGAGCAGAATAAAGAAAAAAGAATGAAAAGAATTGAAGACAATCTTAGAGACTTCTGGGACAACATTAAATGCACCAACATTCGAAATATAGGGGTCCAAGAAGAAGAGAAAAAGAAAGGGATTGAGAAAATATTTGAAGAGGTTATAGTTGAAAACTTCCCTAACATGGGAAAGGAAATACTCACCCAAGTCCAGGAAGCACAGAGAGTCCCATACAGCATAAACCCTAGGAAAAACACACCAAGACACATATAAATCAAACTAACAAAAATTAAATGCAAAGAAAAAATATTAAAAGCAGCAAGCAAAAAACAAAATATAACATACAAAGGAATCCCCATAAGGTTATCAGCTGATTTTTCAGCAGAAACACTTGAGGCCAGAAGGGAGTGGCAGGATACAATTAAAGTGATGAAAGAGAAAAACCTACAACCAAGATTACTCTACCCATCAAGGATCTCATTCAGATTCCATGGAGAAGTCAACAGCTTTCCAGACAAGCAAAAGCTAAGAGAATTCAGCACCACCAAACCAGCTTTACAATAAATGCTAAAGAAACTTCTCTAGGCAGGAAACACAAGAGAAGAAAAAGATCCACAAAAACAAACCAAAAACAATTAAGAAAATGGTAATAGGAACATACATATTGATGATAACCTTGAATGTAAATGGATTAAATGCCCCAACCAAAGGACACAAACTGGCTGAAAGGTTACAAAAAAAAGACCCATATATATGTTGTGTACCAGAGACCCATTTCAGACCTAGGGACACAAACAGACTGAAAGTGAAGGGATGGAAAAAGATATTCCATGCAAATGGAAAGCAAAAGAAAGCTGGAGTAGCAATACTCGTATCAGATAAAATAGACTTTAAAATAAAGACTGTTACAAGAGATAAGGAGGGATACTACATAATGATCAAAGGATCAATCCAAGAAGAAGATATAACAATTATAAATGTTTATGCACCCAACATAGGAGCACCTCAATACATAAGGCATATGCTAACAACCATGAAAGGAGAAATCAACAGTAACACAATACTAGTAGGGGACTTTAACACTCCACTTACACCAATGGACAGATCATCCAAAATGAAAATAAATAAGGAAACACAAGCTTTAAATGACCCAATAGACCAGATAGATCTAATTGATATTTATGGAACATTCAACCCCAAAGTGGCAGAAGACACTCTCTTCTCAAGTGCACATGAAACATTCTCCACCATAGATCACATCTTGGGTCACAAATCTAGCCTTGGAAAATTTAAGAAAATTGAAATCATATCAGACATCTTTTCTGACCACAATGCTATGAGACTAGAAATCAATTACAGGAAAAAAGCACAAATACAATGAGGCTAAACAGTGTGTTACTAAATAATCAAGAGGTCACTGAAGAAATGAAAGAAATAAAAAATTTCATAGAAAGAACTGACAATGAAAACACGATGACTCAAAACCTATGGGATGCAGCAAAAGCATTTATAGCAATACAATCTTAGCTCAAGAAACAAGGAAAATCTCAAATAAACAATCTAATGCTACATTTAAAACAACTAGAGAAAGAAGAACAAAGAAAACTCAAAGTCAGTAGATGGAAAGAAATCATAAAGATCAGAGCAGAAATAAATGAAATAGAAATAAAAAAAATAGCAAAGATCAATAAAACAAAAGCTGTTTCTTTGGGAAGATAACCAAAGTTGATAAATTCTTAGCCAAACTCATCAAGAAAAAAAAGGGAGAGGATGCAAGTCAATAAAATTAGAAATGAAAAAGGAGAAATCACAACTGGCACTGCAGAAATACAAAAGATTATAAGAGATTACTACAAACAACTATATGCCAATAAAATAGAACCACGAAGAAATGGACAAATTCTTGTAAAGGTGCAATTTTCCAAGACTGAAACAGGAAGAATCAGAAAATATAAACAGACCTATAACAAGTAATGAAATTGAAACCATAATTAAAAATCCTCCAACAAACAATAGTCCAGGACCAGTCCCTTCACAGACGAATTCTATCAAACATTTAGACAACTAACACCCATCCTTCTGAAACTCTTCCAAGAAATTGCAGAGGGAGAAACACTCCTAAATTCATTCTACAAAGCCACGATCATGCTGATATGAAAACCAGAAAAAGATACCACAAAAAAAGAAAATTATAGACTAATATCCCTGATGAACATAGTGCAAAAATCCTGAACAAAATACCAGCACACAGAATCCAACAGCACATTAAAAGGATCATACACCATGATCAAGTGAGATTTATCCAAGGGATGCAATGATTCTTCAATATATGCAAATCAATTAATGTGACACACAATATTAACAAATTAAGGAATAAAAACCATATGATCATCTCAATAGATGAAGAAAAAGCTTTTGACAAAATTCAATACCCATTTATGATAAAAACTCTCCAGAAAATGGGCATAGAGGGAACATAACTCATCATAATAAAGGCCATATGTGACAAACCCACAACAAGCATCCTACTCAATGGTGAAAAAATGAAAGCATTTCCACTAAGATCAGGAACAAGACAAGGATATCCACTCTTGCCCCTCTTATTCAACATAGTTTTGGAAGTCGTAGCCACAGAAATCAGAGAAGAAAAAGAAATAAAAGGAATACAAGTTGGGAAAGAAGAAGTAAAACTGTCACTGTTTTCCAATGACATGATACTATACATAGAGAATCCTAAAAATGCCACCAGAAAACTACTAGAGCTAATCAATGAATTTGGTAAAGTTGCAGAATACAAAATTAAGGCACAGAAATCTCTTGCATTCCTATACACTAATGATGAAAAATCTGAAAGAGAAATTAAGGAAACACCCATTTACCATTGCAACAAAAAGAATAAAATATCTAGGAATAAACCTGCCTAAGGAGGCGAAGGATTTTACTCAGAAAACTACAAAACACTGATGAAAGAAATCAAAGATGACATAAACGGATGAGAAATATACCATGTTCTTGGATTGGAAGAATCAATATTGTGAAAATGACTATACTACCCGAAGCAATCTACACATTCAAGGCAATCCCCTCCAAACTACCAACAGCATTCTTCACAGAACTAGAACAAAAAACTTTACAATTTGTATGGAAACACAAAGGACCCCAAATAGCAAAAGCAATCTTGAGAAAGAAAAACGGAGTTGGAGGAATCAGGCTCCCTGACTTCAAACTATACGACAAAGCTACAGTAATCAAGACAGTATGGTACTCGCACAAAAACAGAAATATAGATAAATGGAACAGGATAGAAAGCCCAGAGATAAACCCACGCGCATATGGGCATCTAATTTATGACAAAGGAGGCAAGAGCATACAGTGGAGAAAAGACAGCCTCTTCAACAAGTGGTGCTTGGAAATCTGGACAGCTACATGTAAAAGAATGAAATTAGATCATGACGTAACACCATACAGAAAAATAAACTCCAAATGGATTAGAGACTTAAATGTAAGACCAGACACTATAAAACTCTTGGAGGAAAATATAGGAAAAACATGCTATGACATAAACCACAGCAAGATCTTTTTTGACTCACCTCCTAGAGTGACAGAAATAAAAACAAAAATAAACAAATTGGGAGTTAATCAAACTTAAAGCTTTTGTACAGCAAAGGAAACCATAAACAAGACCACAAGACAACCCTCAGAATGGGAAAAAATATTTGCAAATGAACCAACTGAAAAAGGATTAAATCTCCAATATATACAAAGAGCTCATGGAGCTCAATATCAAGAAAATAAACAATACAGTTAAAAAATGGGCAGAAGACCTAAATAGACATTTCACCAAGGAAGACATACAGATGGTCTAGAGGCACAAGAATAGATGCTCAATATCACTAATTATTAGAGAAATGCAAATCAAAACTGCAATGAGGTATCACCTCATGCCGGTCAGAATGGCCATTAGCAAAAAATCTAGAAACAACAAATGCTGGAAAGGGTGTGGTGAAAATGGAACCATCCTGCACTGTTGGTGGGAATGTAAATTGATACAACCACTATGGAAAACATGGAGGTTCCTTAAAAATCTAAAAATAGAACTACCAAATGACCCAGCAATCCCACTACTGGGCATATACCCTGAGAAAACCATAATTCCAAAAGAGACATGTACCACAGTATTCACTGCAGCACTATTTACAATAGCCACGACATGAAACCAACCTAAATGTCCATTGACAGATGATAAAGAAGATGTGGCACATACAATGGAATATTACTCAGCCATAAAAAGAAACGAAATTGAGTTATTTGTAGTGAGGTGGATGGACCTAGAGTCTGTGATACAGAGTGAAGTCAGAAAGAGAAAAACAAATACCGTATGATAACGCATATATATGGAATGTAAAAAAAAAAAAAAAAAAGTTACTGATGAACCTAGTTCCAGGGCAGGAATAAAGAGGTATTCATAGAAAATTGATTTGAGGACATGGGGTGGGAGGGCAATGCAGGGGTGAAGAGAGAGTAGTATCAACATATATACCCTACCAAATGTAAAGTATTGGCTAGTGGGAAGCAGCAGCATAGCAGGGAGATCAGCTCGGTGGTTTGCAATGACCGAGAGGGATGGAATAGGGAGGATGGGAGGGAAGCTCAAGAGGGAGGGGATATGGGGACATGTGTATGAATATAACAACAAAAGAAACTAACACAGTATTGTGAAGCAATTATACTCCAAAATAATAATAATAAGACCTCAAAAGCAAACAGTGTCCCCTGCTAGATCAAATGTTATATGATTAACTGAGAGAGTATATAGTGAATTTGATTATGTTGGATTTTAAGCAATTATAGAAGTGACAAATACATGCAAAATTCAGCAGGTATAAATTCAGAAGTTTCAAGATGGTCTGCATTGTATAAAGTATAATGAACTTCACATTTCTTGGAAACCTTTCCATGGTTAATAAAAGTTCATCATTCCTTAAATAAAGCTATGTGAGCACTTCAACATACTATAAAGGAGTTAAAATCAAACCACTCTAATTTCTACATTTTTCTTTTGCTCCTTTCTAATAGGAGAACTATAAACTTGAACCTTCAATAATATCAGAGCCATTGATGTGGCCATTAATTTTTAAAAGGCATTCTATAGCATACTAATTGTTGAATCTAGAAGCTCTCCATTGATACTCCATTTAATAAACAAGCAAGCCAGACACATTTATTTTAAAGTTCAGGTTTAATTAAAAGATAAAACTAGAGTGAGAGAATGGCAATGGAAAGAGGAATGTTGAAATTTTTTGCTTATTATTACAGAGCAGCTGCTCTTATTTTTAACTAATCTCCATTAATGTCAAATAAAAAGGTAGAATTCTTATAGGTTTTTGCACTTTCCTTGTTACCTGCTTCCCTCGGGAAATTGCTTGCATTTCCTCATTCTGGGTTGAAATTCTGTATGAGCTCTTTATTGTCTGGCTGAAAAATTCTGAGAAGTAGTTGTCGTAGAGTTTATTTTTGAAATTAAAACACTCTCATTTAATTAGCAATATTTGCTAATTAAATGAGAGTGTTTTAAGTTTTAGGTTTTGGGGTATTAAGCAGTGAATAAACAGACCCAAAAAACCAAAAACAAACATACAAACAAACAAAACAAACAAAAAGTCCTACCTTGCTGGAACTTACTTTATAATGAATGTACATTTCAGACTCAAGTACAGCTACATATGAATATTAAAAATTTAAGACTAACAGAGAGCTAGTCTGTTAACTATTAAGACTAACAGTTATTTTTTTTGCAGAAAAAAAAACTGATTACATTTTCAAAGATTGTGTTTGGATGTCTAAAATTTTTCAGTATCTGCTTTCAGTACAAAGATAAGAAAGGCCTTACATTGGTACAGGAGAAATGTGAAGAAGGAGAAAGTTGTAGAGTGGAACTAAAATGTGTCTGTAAAATGTGCCAGGAGAAACTAGCTCCCCAAGGCTTGGCTCTCCCAGGGTTTCTTAGTAAATAAGCCACATGCCCTCAGAAGCTACTGAGTTGCATCACGGTCTTCCCCTTTCCTAAAGTCTCCAGGATATAGATAGAAAGAAGAATGAAAACTAGTGGAGAGTTCCCTGGTGGTCCAGTGGTTAGGACTCAGAACTATCACTGCCATGGCCCGGGTTCAGTCCCTGGCCAGGAAACCAATAATCTGTAAGCCGCGTGGCTTGGCCAAAAAAATAAAAAAATAAAAAAATAAAACTACAGAAATAGCCCTGTATGAATTTCTGAGCCCATATGTTCCTTAAGGATAAAAAATATACAATTCATGTAAGAGAATTTCTTTTTGAGATAAAATATACCACATTTTCTATTAATATTAAGTTTAAAACATATGCAAATACTACCACGTAAAAGAATGTAACAAAACATGAGAAGGAAAAGACCTACAATAACAAACCCAAAACAATTAAGAAAATGGTAATAGGGAAATACATACTGATAATTATCTTAAATGTAAATAGACTAAATGCTCCAACCAAAAGACATAGACTGGATGAATGGATACTAAAACAAGACCCATATATATGCTGTCTACAAGAGACCCACTTCAGACCTAGAGATACATACAGACTGAAAGTGAGGGAATGGAAAGAGATATTCCATGCAGTGGAAATCAGAAGAAAGCTGAGTAGCTATTCTCATATCAGACAAAATAGACTTTAAAAAAAAGACTATTACAAGAGACAAAAAAGGACACTACATAACGATCAAGGGATCAATCCAAGAAGATATAACACTTGTAAATATCTATGTACCCAACATAGGAGCACCTCAATACATAAGGGAAATAATAACGGCCATAAAAGGGAAAATCAATAGTACCACAATCAGGGTAGGGGACTTTAACACCCCACGTTCAACAATGGACAGATCATCCAAAATGAAAATGAATAAGGAAACACAAGCTTTAAATGATACATTAAACAAGATGGACATAATTGATATTTTTAGGATATTCCATCCAAAAACAACAGAATACACTTTCTTCTCAAGTGCTCATGGAACATTCTCCAGGACAGATCATAGCTTGGGCCACAAATCAAGCCTTGGTAAATTTAAGAAAAGTGAAATTATATCAAGTATCTTTTCTGACCAAAACGTTATGAGACTACATATCAATTACAGGAAAAAATTTGTAAAAAATACATACACATGGAGGCTAAAAAACACACTACTTAAAAACAAAGAGATCACTGAAGAAATCAAAGACGAAATCAAAAATTGCCTAGAAACAAAAAACAATGAAAACACGATGACCCAAAACCTGTGAGATGTAGAAAGCAGTTCTAAGAGGGATACAATCCTACCTTAAGTAACAAGAAACATCTCAAATAAACAACCTAACCTTACACCTAAAGCAATTAGAAAAAGAAGAACAAAAAAACCCCCTAAAGTTAGCAGAAGGAGAGAAATCATAAAGATCAGATTAGAAATAAATGAAAAAGAAACAAAGGAAACAATGGCAAAGATCAAGAAAACTAAAAGATGGTTTTTGAGAAGATAAAATTGTTAAACCATTAGCCAGATTCATCAAGAAAAAAAGGGGGAAGACTCAAAAGAATACAATTAGAAATGAAAAAGGAGAAGTAACAACTGACACTGCAGAAATAAAAGGATCACGAGAGATTACTACAAGCAACTCTATGCCAATAAAATGGACAACCTGGAAGAAATGGACAAATTCTTAGAAATGCACAACCTTCTGAGACTGAACCAAGAAGTAGTAGATATATGAAGAGAACAATCACAAGCACTGAAATTGAAACTGTGATTAAAAATCTCCCAACAAACAAAAGCCAAGAACCAGATGACTTCACAGGCAAATTCTATCAAACATTTACAGAAGAGCTAACACCTATCCTTCTCAAACTCTTCCAAAATACAGCAGAGGAAGGAACACTCCTAAATTCATTCTACGAGGCCACCATCACCCTGATACCAAAACCAGACAAAGATGTCACAAAAAAAGAAAACTACAGACCAATATCACTGGTAAGCATAGATACAAAAATCCTAAACAAAATACTAGCAAACAGAATCCAACAGCACACTAAAAGGATCATATACTATGATCAAGTGGAACTTATCACAGGAGTGAGGATTCTTCAATATATGCAAATCAATCAATGTGATACACCATATTGAAAAATTGAAGGAGAAAAACCATATGATCATCTCAATAGATGGAGAGAAAGCTTTTGACAAAATTCAACACCCATTTATGATAAAAACCCTCCAGAAAGTAGGCATACAGGGAACTTCCCTCAACATAATAAAGGCCTTATATGACAAACCCACAGCCAACATGGTCCTCAATGATGAAACACTGAAACTATTTCCACTAAGATCAGGAACAAGACAAGGTTGCCCACTCTCACCACTACTATTCAACATAGCTTTGGAAGTTTTAGCCATGCAATCATAGAAGAAAAAGAAATAAAAGGAATCCAAATTGGAGAAGAAGAAGTAAAACTGTCACTGTTTGCAGATGACATGACACTATACATAGAGAATCCTAAAGATGCTACCAGAAAACTACTAGAGCTAATCAATGAATTTGGTAAAGCAGCAGGATACAAAATTAATGCACAGAAATCTCTTGCATTCCTATACACTAATGATGAAGAATCTGAAAGTGAATTTAAGAAAACACTCCCATTTACCATTGCAACATAAAGAATAAAATACCTAGGAATAAACCTACCTAAGGAGACAAAAGACCTGTATGCATAAAATTATAAGACACTGATGAAAGAAATTTAAGATGATATAAATAGATGGGGAAGTATACCATGTTCTTGGGTTGGAAGAATCAACATTGTGAAAATGACTATACTACGCAAAGCAATCTACAGATTCAATGTAGTCCCTATCAAACTACCCTCGGCATTTTTCACAGAACTAAAGAAAAAATTTCACATTTGTATGGAAACACAAAAGACCCCAAATAGCCAAAGCAATCTTGAGAAAGAAAAACGAGGTTGAATGAATCAGGTTCCCTGACTTCAGGCTATACTACAAAGCTACAGTAATTAAGACAGTATGGTACTGGCACACAAACAGAAAAATAGATAAATGGAACAGGATAGAAAGCCCTGAGATAAACTCACACACATATGGTCACCTTATCTTTGATAAACAGAGGCAAAAATATACAATGGAGAAAGGACAGCCTCTTCAATAAGTGGTGCTGGGAAAACTGGACAGCTACATGTAAAAGAATGAAATTAGGACACTCCCTAACACCATACACAAAAAATAAACTCAAAATAGATTAAAAACCTAAATGTAAGGCCAGACACTATCAAACTATTACAGGAAAAAAAAGGCAGAACACTCTATGACATAAATCATAGCAAGATCCTTTTTGACCCACCTACTAGAGAAATGGAAATAAAAACAAAAATAAACAAATCAGACCTAATGAAACTTAAAAGCTTTTGAACAGCAAAGGAAACCATAAACAAGACCAAAAGACAACCCTCAGAATGGGAGAAAATATTTGCAAATGAAGCAACTGACAAAGGATTAATCTCCAGAATTTACAAGCAGCTCATGCAGCTCAATATCAAAAAACCAAACAACCCAATCAAAAATGGGCAGAAGACCTAAATAGACATTTCACCAAAGAAGATATACAGACTGCCAACAAACTCGTGAAACCATGCTCAACATCATTAATCATTAGAGAAATGCAAATCAGAACTACATTGAGATATCATCTCACACCATTCAGAATGGCCATCATCAAAAAATCTACAAACAATAAATGCTGGAGAGGGTGTGGAGAAAAGGGAACCCTCATACACTATTGGTAGGAATGTAAACTGATACAGCCACTATGGAGAACAGTATGGAAGTTCCTTAAAAAATTAAAAATAGAACTACCATACGACCCAGTGTCCCACTACTGGGTATATACCCTGAGAAAACCATAATTCAAAAAGAGTCATGTACCACAATGTTCACTGCAGCTCTATTTACAATCGCCAGGACATGGAAGCAACCTAAGTGTCCATCGACAGATGAATGGATAAAGAAGATGTGGCACATACATACAATGGAATATTACTCAGCCATAAAAAGGAACGAAATTGAGTTATTTGTAGTGAGGTGGATGGACTTAGAGTCTGTCATACAGAGTGAAGTAAGTCAGAAAAGAAAAACAAATACTGTATGTTAACACATATATATGAAATCTAAAAAAAAAAAAGGTCATGAAGAACCTAGGGGCAAGACGGGAATAAAGACGCAGACCTACTAGAGAACGGACTTGAGGACACGGGGAGGCGAAAGGGTAAGCTGTGACAAAATGAGAGAGTGGTAGTGTATATATGGATATATATACACTACCAAATTTTATATAGATAGCTAGTGGGAAGCAGTTGTATAGCACAGGGAGACCAGCTCGGTACTTTGTGACCAGCTAGAAGGGTGGAATAAGCAGGGTGGGAAGGAGGCAGACGCAAGAGGGAAGAGATATGGGGAAATATGTATATGTGTAACTGATTCACTGTGTTATAAATCAGAAACTAACACACCATTGTAAAGCAATTATACTCCAATAAAAATGTTAAAAAAATGTAACATTTTATTAATTTTTTAAATCTATGGAATCACAATGTTAAAAAATTCATTAAAGGAGAAAAAAGTTAGTTTTATTCACATAGTATATTAAAACAGCAAAGAAATGGACCACAAACCACTTAATAAAGTGTTTTTACAAATATAATCTAATTTGATCTTCAGTACAAGCTATTATAATTATTATTTTATAATCATCCTTCTACACACGAATCAGAAAGCTAACTGATTGAATGGCTTACCCAAGTTGATAGAACTAATCATTACCCAAGTCAGAACTCAAAACTCAGGTGTAACAGCTCCAAACCACACGGAATTTCCACTGATCGATATAGCTTTTCAAGTGACTGATCAATGCAGAAGGTTTTGTTTTGTTTTGCTTTAAAAATCTTTATTGGAGTATAATTGCTTTACAGTAGTGTGTTAGTTTCTGCTTTATAACAAAGTGAATCAGTTATACATATACATATATCCCCATATCTCTTCCCTCTTGCATCTCCCTCCCTCCCACCCTCCCTATCCCACCCCTCTAGGTGGTCGCAAAGCACTGAGCTGATATGCGGCTGCTTCCCACTAGCTATAGGTTTTATATTTTCCCCTGGCCATTTTGGTTGGTTGTTCTGTAATCACAATAGCCTGCAATGTAATATGGGCTTGCTCTGCCTCTGAGCAACAAGCTCTTTACCAGAACCTTAACTGGAAGTTGAAGCAGTAAAAATGTGAATGCAGCAAAGTCTAGATTCCCTGTAATGAATCTACTGTTAGGAGGCAGTAGGTGTGGGGTTAAGAGCACAGGATTTGAAGTTAGACATACATGAGTTCCTATCCCTATTCTTGTAACTATGGGCAATGTAAGAGTAGAAATCTTAATTGCTTTCTCAAGGCTGCAATTTTCAATAATAATTATAATAATAATGCATAACTCATAACATCATGATGGTTAAAGAACATATAAACAAGTACACAGGTATCTGGAAGATGGTGGAAGAGTAAGACACGGAGAACACCTTCCTCCCCACAGATACACCAGAAATACATCTACACGTGGAACAACTCCTACAGAACACCTACTGAATGCTGGCAGAAGACCTCAGACCTCCCAAAAGGCAAGAAACCCCCCACGTACCTGGGTAGGGCAAAAGAAAAAAGAATAAACAGAGACAAAAGGATAGGGACGGGACCTGCACCAGTGGGAGGGAGCTGTGAAGGAGGCAAGGTTTTCACACACTAGGAAGCCCCTTCGCGGGCGGAGACTGCGGGTGGCGGAGGAGGAGAGCTTTGGAGCTGCGAAGGAGAGCACAGCAACAGGGGTGCGGAGGGCAAAGCGGAGAGATTTCCGCACAGAGGATCATGGCCAACCGGCACTCGCCAGCCCGAGAGGCTTGTCTGCTCACCCGCAGGGGCGGGCGGGGCTGGGAGCTGAGGCTTGGGCTTCAGTCAGAGTGCCGGGAGAGGGCTGGGGTTGGCGGCGTGAAAACAGCCTGCAGAGGTTAGTGCACCACGGCTAGCCGGGAAAGAGTCCGGGGAAAAATCTGGACCTGCCGAAGAGGCAAGAGACTTTTTCTTACCTCTTTGTTTCCTGGTGCGTGAGGAGAGGGGATTAAGAGCGCTGCTTAAAGGAGCTCCAGAGACGGGCGCGAGCCGCGGCTAAAAGCGCGGACCCCAGAGACGGGCAGGAGACGCTAAGGCTGCTGCTGCCGCCACCAAGGGGCCTGTGTGCGAGCACAGGTCACTCTCGACACCCCATTTCCGGGGAGCCTGTGCAGCCCGCCACTGCCAGAGTCCCGTGATCCAGGGACAACTTCCGCGGGAGAACGCACGGCACGCCTCAGGCTCGTGCAACGTCACGCCGTCCTCTGACGCAGCAGGCACGCACCGAACTCCGTGCCCCTCCCTCGCCCCGGCCTGAGTGAGCCAGAGCCGCCGAATCAGCGGCTCCTTTAACCCCGTCCTATCTGAGCAAAGAACAGACGCCCTCCGGCTACCTACACGCAGAGGCTGCGCCAAATACAAAGCTGAGTCCCTGGGAGCTCTGCCAACAAAGAAGAGAAAGGGAAATCTCTCCCAGCAGCCTCAGAAGCAGTGGATTAAAGCTCCACAATCAACTTGATATACCCTGCATCTGTGGAATACATGAATAGACAACGAATCATCCCAAATTAAGGAGGTGGACTTTGACAGCAAGATTTATGATTTTTTCCTCTTTTCCTCTTTTTGTGACTGTGTATGTGTATGCTTCTGTGTGAGATTTTGTCTGTATAGCTTTCCCTCCACCATTTGTCCTAGGGTTCTACCCGCCCTTTTTTTTTTAACTTTTTTTCTTAATAATTATTTTTTATTTTAATTATTTTACTTTATCTTCTTTCTTTCTTTCCTTCCTTCCCTCCTTTGGACAACGAATCATCCGAAATTGAGGAGGTGGACTTTGAGAGCAAGATTTATGATTTTTTTCCCCTTTTCCTCTTTTTGTGTGTATGTGTATGCTTCTGTGTGAGATTTTGTCTGTATAGCTTTCCTTCCACCATTTGTCCTAGGGTTCTATCTGTCCGTTTTGTTTTTTTCTTTTTTTTTTCTCTTAATAATTACTTTTAATTTTAATAACTTTATATTTTATCTTAATTTTACTTTTTCTTTCTTTCTTTGTTTCCTTCCTTCCTTCCTCCATCCCTCCCTCCCTCCTTTCTTTCCAGCTTGCTTGCTTTCTTTCTTTATTTCTACCTCTATAAATTCTTTCTACTTTTTCTCCCTTTTATTCTGAGCCATGTGATGAAAGGCTCTTGGTGCTGCAGCCAGAATTCAGTGCTGTGCCTCTGAGGTGGGAGAGCCAACTTCAGGACACTGGTCCACAAGAGACCTCCTAGCTCCACATAATATCAAATGGCAAAAATCTCCCAGAGATCTCCATCTCAACACCAGCACCCAGCTTCACTCAACGACCAGCAAGCTACAGTGCTGGACATCCTATGCCAAATAACTAGCAGGACAGGAACACAACCCCACCCATATGCCTAAACTCGTAATAAGTCCACAGACACCCCAAAACACACCACCAGACGTGAACCTGCCCACCAGAAAGACAAGATCCAGCCTCATCCACCAGAACACAGGCACTAGTCCCCTCCACCAGGAAGCCTACACAACCCACTGTACCAACCGTAGCCAATGGGGAGAGACACCAAAAACAACAGAAACTACGAACCTGCAGCCTGCAAAAAGGAGACCCCAAACACAGTAAGATAAGCAAAATGAGAAGACAGAAAAACACACAGCAGATGAAGGAGCAAGATAAAAACCCACCAGACCTAACAAATGAAGAGGAAATAGGCAGTCTACCTGAAAAATAATTCAGAATAATGATAGTAAAGATGATCCAAAATCTTGGAAATAGAATAGACAAAATGCAAAAAACATTTAACAAGGGTCTAGAAGAACTAAAGATAAAACAAACACCAATGAACAACACAATAAACGAAATTAAAAATACTCTAAATGGGATCAATAGCAGAATAACTGAGGCAGAAGAACGGATAAGTAACCTGGAAGATAAAATACTGGAAATAACTACTGCAGAACAGAATAAAGAAAAAGAAAGAAAAGAACTGAGGACAGTCTCAGAGACCTCTGGGACAACATTAAACCCACCAACATTTGAATTATAGGGGTTCCAGAAGAAGAGGAGAAAAAGAAAGGGACTGAGAAAATATTTGAAGAGATTATAGTTGAAAACTTCCCTAATATGGGAAAGGAAATAGTTAATCGAGTCCAGGAAGCACAGAGAGTCCCATACAGGATAAATCCAAGAAGAAATATGCCAAGACACATATTAATCAAACTGTCAAAAATTAAATTCAAAGAAAACATATTAAAAGCAGCAAAGGAAAAACAACAAATAACACACAAAGGAATCCCCATAAGGTTAACAGCTGAAATTTCAGCAGAAACTCTGCAAGCCAGAAGGGACTGGCAAGCCAGAAGGGACTTTAAAGGACATATTTAAAGTGATGAAGGAGAAAAACCTGCAACCAACATTACTCTACCCAGCAAGGATCTCATTCAGATTTGATGGAGAAATTAAAACCTTTACAGACAAGCAAAAGCTGAGAGAGTTCAGCACCACCAAACCAGCTTTACAACAACTGCTAAAGGAACTTCTCTAGGCACGAAACACAAAAGAAGGAAAAGACCTACAATAACAAACCCAAAACAATTAAAAAATTGGGGAGGGGGCTTCCCTGGTGGCGCAGTGGTTGAGAGTCCGCCTGCCGATGCAGGAGACACGGGTTCGTGCCCTGGTCCAGGAAGATCCCACATGCCACGGATCGGCTGGGCCCGTAAGCCATGGCCACTGAGCCTGTGTGTCTGGAGCCTGTGCTCCGCAACGGGAGAGGGCACAACAGTGAGAGGCCCGCATATCGAAAAAAAAAAGAAAAAAGAAAATGGGAATAGGAACCTACATATCGATAATTACCTTAAATGCAAATGGACTAAATGCTCCCACCAAAAGACACAGATTGGCTGAATGGATTCAAAAACAAGACCCATATATTTGCTGTCTACAAGAGACCCACTTCAGACCTAGAGATACATACAGACTGAAAGCAAGGGGATGGAAAAAGATATTTCATGCAAATGGAAACCAAAAGAAAGCTGGAGTAGCAATTCTCATATCAGACAAAATAGACTTTAAAATAAAGACTATTAGAAGAGACAAAGAAGGACACTACATAATGATCAAGGGATCAATCCAAGAAGAAGATATAACAATTGTAAATATTTATGCACCCAACATAGGAGCACCTCAACACATAAGGCAAATACTAACAGCCATAAAAGGGGAAATCGACAGTAACAGATTCATAGTAGGGGACTTTAACACCCCACTTTCACCAATGGACTGATCATCCAAAATTAAAATAAATAAGGAAACACAAGTGTTAAATGATACATTAAACAAGATGGACTTAATTGATATTTATAGGACATTCCATCCAAAAACAACAGAATACACATTTTTCTCAAGTGTTCATGGAACATTCTCCAGGATAGATATCTTGGGTCACAAATCAAGCCTTGGTAAATTTTAAAAAAATGAAATTGTATCAAGTATCTTTTCCGACCACAACTCTATGAGACTAGATATCAATTACAGGAAAAAATCTGTAAAAAATACAAACACATGGAGGCAAAACAATACACTACTTAATAACGAAGTGATCACTGAAGAAATCAAAGAGGAAATAAAAAAATACCTAGAAACAAATGACAATGGAGACACGACAACCCAAAACCTATGGGCTGCAGCAAAAGCACTTCTAAGAGGGATGTTTATAGCAATGCAATCTTACCTTAAGAAACAGGAAACATATTGAATAAACAACCTAACCTTGCACATAAAGCAATTAGAGAAAGAAGAACAAAAAAACCCCAAAGTTAGCAGAAGGAAAGAAATCATAAAAATCAGATCAAAAATAAATGAAAAAGAAATGAAGGAAACGATAGCAAAGATCAATAAAACTAAAAGCTGGTTCTTTGAGAAGATAAACAAAATTGATAAACCATTAGCCAGACTCATCAAGAAAAAAAGGGAGAAGACTCAAATCAATAGAATTAGAAATGAAAAAGGAGAAGTAACAACTGACACTGCAGAAATACAAAAGATCGTGAGAGATTACTACAAGCAACTCTTTGCCAATAAAATGGACAACCTGGAAGAAATGGACAAATTCTTAGAAATCCACAACATGCCAAGAATGAAATCAGAAAATATGAACACACCAATCACAAGCACTGAAATTGAAACTGTGATTAAAAATCTTCCAACAAACAAAAGCCCAGGACCAGATGGCTTCACAGGCGAATTCTATCAAACATTTAGAGAAGAGCTAACACTGATCATTCTCAAACTCTTCCAAACTACAGCAGAGGGAGGAACACTCCCAAACTCATTCTACGAGGCCACCATCACCCTGATACCAAAACCAGACAAGGATGTAACAAAGAAAGAAAACTACAGGCCAAAATCACTGATGAACATAGATGCAAAAATCCTCAACAAAATACTAGAAAACAGAATCCAACAGCACATTAAACAGATCATACACCATGATCAAGTGGGGTTTATTCCAGGAATGCAAGGATTCTTCAATATACGCAAATCAATCAACGTGATACACCATATTGAAAAATTGAAGGAGAAAAACCATATGATCATCTTAATAGATGCCGAGAAAGCTTTCGACAAAATTCAACACCCATTTATGATAAAAACCCTGCAGAAAGTAGGCATAGAGGGAACTTTCCTCAACATAATAAAGGCCATATATGACAAACCCACAGACAACATCTTCCTCAATGGTGAAAAACTGAAAGCGTTTCCACTAAGATCAGGAACAAGACACGGTTGCCCACTCTCACCACTCTTATTCAACATAGTTTTGGAAGTTTTAGCCATAGCAATCAGAGAAGAAATGGTAATAAAAGGAATCCAAATTGGAAAAGAAGAAGTAAAGCTGTCACTGTTTGCAGATGACATGATACTATACATAGAGAATCCTAAAGATGCTACCAGAAAACTACTAGAGCTAGTCAATGAATTTGGTAAAGTTAGCAGAATACAAAATTAATGCACACAAATCTCTGGCATTCCTATACACTAAGGATGAAAAATCTGAAAGTGAAATCAAGAAAACACTCCCATTTATCACTGCAACAAAAAGAATAAAATATCTAGGAATAAACCTACCTAAGGAGACAAAAGACCTGTATGCAGAAAATTATAAGACACTGATGAAAGAAATCAAAGATGATACAAATTGATGGAGATATATACCATGTTCTTGGATTGGAAGAATCAACATTGTGAAAATGACTCTACTACCCAAAGCAATCTACAGATTCAATGCAATCCCTATCAAATACCATTGGCATTTTTCACAGAACTAGAACAAAAACTTTCACAATTTGTATGAAAACACAAAAGATCCTGAATAGCCAAAGCAATCATGAGAATGAAAACGGAGCTGGAGGAATCAGGTTCCCTGACTTCAGGCTATACTACAAAGCTACAGTAATCAAGACATTATGGTACTGGCACAAAAACAGAAATATAGATCAGTGGAACAGGATAGAGAGCCCAGAGATAAACCCACACACATATAGTAACCTTATCTTTGATAAAGGAGGCAGGAATGTACAGTGGAGAAAGGACAGCTTCTTCAATAAGTGGTGCTGGGAAAACTGGACAGCTACATGTAAAAGTATGAGCTTAGATCACTCCCTAACACCATACACAAAAATAAGCTCAAGGTGGATTAAAGACCTAAATGTAAGGCCAGAAACTATCAAACTCTTAGAGGAAAACATAGGCAGAACACTCTATGACATAAATCACAGCAAGATCCTTTTTGACCCCCCTCCAAGAGAAATGGAAATTAAAACAAAAATAAACAAATGGGACCTAATGAAACTTCAAAGCTTTTGCACAGCAAAGGAAACCATAAACAAGACCAAAAGACAACCCTCAGAATGGGAGAAAATATTTGCAAATGAAGCAACTGACAAAGGATTAATCTCCAAAATTTATAAGCAGCTCATGCAGCTCAATAACAAAAAAACAAACAACACAATCCAAAAGTGAGCCAAAGACCTAAATAGACCTTTCTCCAAAGAAGATATACAGACTGCCAACAAACACATGAAAGAATGCTCAACATCATTAATCATTAGAGAAATGCAAATCAAAACTGCAATGACATATCATCTCACACCAGTCAGAATGGCCATCATCTAAAAATCTAGAAACAATAAATGCTGGAGAGGGTGTGGAGAAAAGGGAACCCTCTTGCACTGTTGGTGGGAATGTAAATTGATACAGCCACTGTGGAGAACAGCATGGAGATTCCTTAAAAAACTACAAATAGAACTACCATATGACCCAGCAATCCCACTACTGGGCATATACCCTGAGCAAGCCATAATTGAAAAAGAGTCATGTACCAAAATGTTCATTGCAGCTCTATTTACAATAGCCCAGAGATGGAAACAACCTAAGTGTCCATCATCGGATGAATGGATAAAGAAGATGTGTCACATATATACAATGGAATATAACTCAGCCATAAAAAGCAATGAAATTGAGCTATTTGTAATGAGGTGGATAGACCTAGAGTCTGTCATACAGAGTGAAGTAAGTCAGAAAGAGAAAGACAAATACCGTATGCTAACACATATATATGGAATTTAAGAAAAAAAAATGTCATGAAGAACCTAGGAGTAAGACAGGAATAAAGACACAGACCTACTAGAGAATGGACTTGAGGATATGGGGAGGGGGAAGGGTAAGCTGTGACAAAGAGAGAGGCATGGACATATATACACTACCAAATGTAAGGTAGATAGCTAGTGGGAAGCAGCCGCATAGCACAGGGAGATCAGCTCGGTGCTTTGTGACCGCCTGTAGGGGTGGGATAGGGAGGCTGGGAGGGAGGGAGACGCAAGAGGGAAGAGATACGGGAACATATGTATATGTATAACTGATTCACTTTGTTATAAAGCAGAAACTAACACACCATTGTAAAGCAATTATACTCCAATAAAGATGTAAAAAAAAAAAAAAGAAAAACAAGTACACAGAATTTGATTAATTGCATCTGCTTTTCAAAGTACTGTTAACATTATTAATCCCCTTCTCTGCTATTCTAAGTTCTATGTACTCTCATTAATGCATATGTTTCTTTTTGGATTTACCTGGAAACACAGATAATCTGTGCTTACATAACAAAGTGCAATTTTTCTTTTAATTTTCAGTGAAAAATTGATGGAATAGAGACACTTTATATAATCTAACTATGTTTACTCAGCCTACTTCTTAAAAAATTGGAGAAAGCTTGAACTTTTGTTATAAGGCTTAATAGTATAGTTGAAGCTCAGAAAAGAACATCTAAGAAAAACACATGGCATACACTTTATTTCCAGACACATGGTATAGAGTTAGGCTTTGCAAATGATCCTAAGCTTTTTAGGTCCCAGGTATTCTAAGATCTGGAAAAAAGAGAACAACAGTTCGTTAATTTTGCACTCAGGCATAATCTGTGAGGCAAATTCCCTTAGCGTTAAGTGATTTCCTTGAAATAAAGTTAAGGAGGAATTTACGGCAAGCTTCTCTGCTTAAGAGACACAGATTAACACAATGGATAATCTATGGTTTAATAAAAGATAGAACTGCTGTTCAAATGCATGCATCTACTACTGAATCTTTATAAAGGAGAAGGCATATTATAAATGTAGCTCAGTGAGAGGCTGAGACAATTATGCCTTCAGTTCTGTTGCATTCTGTAGATCTAAATTAATATAAGAATTGTAATTTAAGAGAGAGCCTAATGGGCATGAAGTGTCTCCATCCAGCTATTCTTATTCTCAGATATTTTATGTCTTAAGCAAGCATTTGGCAGGTGTTAAATTGCAGTAAATTCATGATTAAATTCTCTATCAGGTACCTGTAGTGGTGATAACCTATTTCTCTGGATAAAGTGTGAGCCATATACTTCAATCATTTCTGACACAGGCACTATGGCCACAAAAAGAAAAAGGAAAGGAGGCAGATTTTCCTGTGTGGTTATGATGGCAGAATGGAATGGGGTGGGTAAGCACTGTCCGAAGGTGAGGTAATTATGATTTTGAACTGTATTTCCATGTCTCTCAATCGTGCCTTCAGTGGGAGTTCAAGGGAGGCCCAAAGAAATCTGCTCCTCTTGCAGTCAACCTCCCAGCAGTCCCAAGATAAAGCTACTGTTAGATTGGAGTACCTACAACTCTTTTAGAGACTATTAAAGCTGATCCCTCTATACCTAAGTCAACACTATAAGCCTGTGCTTTTTAGGTCATCCCTTATCACAAAGACTCTCATATACATTAGACTGCATACTCACTATCACCTGATTCAAAATCTTGTTCTTTCCATTGTGCTCTCTGGAACCAAGTGCCTATTATCAATAAAACCTCGTATCAACTGCCTCTCGGTATATATATATTTCTCTAATGAAGTGTAGATGTTCTATTGAATGTACTACTCAAGAAGATACAGTCTCACAGTGCTGGTGTGTTTTTTCCAGTACCCACCTACAGCTAAACCTAAGGGAGATGCTTCTTCCTCACTTCTTATTGTCTCTTCCCTAAAATAGAATAAAAAAACATTAAATTATATGCTACCAGATACATCATCTGTGCTCCTTTGAGGTCACCTCTTTTTCCTGGGCATGTATTCTTTCACTGAAGGTTTTTTTTTTTGCACCTAGCTTACTGCTCTTTCTCCACCCTGACTTCCTTCATTATTCTTGGTGCTTTTAAATAATTCATCCATCTCCCTGTGTCTCTCATCCTGTGTCCTTACTGCCAATGATTTTATCCTCTATCCCACCTCAACTGATCATTCTCATGGTCATTGACTAGATGGTATCTTTTCCAGTTTCTATTGTACCTCATAATATTCATTTCAAGTATCTCATCTTATGGCACAATCTACCTTTCTAACTCACCACTCTAATATCGTAGTCACCAACTCTACCAGTGCTACCAGATTCATTAAACCTACCAACTTTTCACTGTCCATTGTTCTCCTCATGTCCTCTATTTCATCTATACCCATTTCGATTTCATGAATAATCTCTATACTAATGTATTTTCAGACACATCCAACTCTCGATTTCTTTCTTCCTCCATCCTATTCTTCTGGCAAAGCCTAATTCTGATTATAGCCTACCCTTTTACTACTCTGCAATCAAATCCAACAGCTTCACTTAACTAGAGTGACCTGACTGGACTCACTACATATCAATGTCTTAAATGTCAAATGGAGACTCAGTGCTGCCTGACACTCCTGTTACACTTCTCTTGTCAATCCATTCTCCTCCTGTCCCCAGCAACTATTTCTTACTTCAGCTGATAACCTTTGTTCTCATTTTCTAGGAACAGAAAAGCAAACAGAAGAGAACTGCAACATGTCCCCATGATTAAATCTACTGACACCTTCACAATAGTTGAATGCACAACTCTATCTTTTTCTCCAGTTGTGATGGATAACATCGCTTTGATCCTATCAAAGGAACGCCACCCTTGTACACTGAATCCCATCCCCTTTTGTCTACATGAGGATTTGGATAATAAAACTATCTCTTTCTCCCAAATCTACATTTTCCTCTCTTCTATGTCTTTCCAATCAACAGACACATTATGTTGATTCCCATAACCTCTTTCATGAACTGCTCCATTTCTCTGTCCCCCCTCACAGGAGGTGTCTATAGTCATTATTCTCTTTATTCTCCTCTTATTACCTCTTGACCTCTCTCCAGTCAGCGTTGTGTCCCCATTTGTCCTTTGGAATTGTTATTGCAAATGTTACCAAAGGCCTCCACATTGCCACAGTCTCAGTCATCGTCTTACCTCCTCAGTAATATCTGATGTAGTTGAACATATTCTCTACCTTGAATCACTTTTTTTAACTGGCTTCTGAGACACTGCACTTTTGTGGTTTTCCATGTATTGCCTTGGTCATTCCTTCCCTGTGTCCTTTGTTGACATCTCTTTTTTATCCCAACCTACAGTCCTTGGATAATCCCAGAGCTAGATCCTCAAACTTCATCTATTTGGTATCTACACTGCCTCCGTTGGTGATCTCATCTAAGATTGTGATGTTAAAAGTATCTTTTCCATATTCCACTTGATGACTCAAATGCAGATATTTAATCACTTTTTCCCCATTTTTCACATTTTCATATAACTACTTAACTGACATATTTGCTTAGATTTGTAGTAGGCATCCCAAGAATAGACATTGCTCTGTCAGGAGGGAGGTTTGAAAATACCTGTGATTGTGGCAGGTATCTAAGACATCCCTTAAGCTTCCATATGTCTCTATGAAAAAACACATTATATTCTCAGTGCTAGGATTAAATTGATTTGAATTTCTGTCCCATGTGAAGAGATGATGTATATAATTTTTTTTGTCCAACTCCTGAAAATGGATGATACAAGAACCCAAGTATAAGGAAAAGTCATTGTTCTGATGGCAATCCTAAATCATCTTTGAGTTTAAATTTATTTTCTTGATAGAATATTTAACATGAAATTAAAAATAAGTCATGTGGGTATTACCCCTTGGTGATAACTAAAATCTCCTAACTCTGTCTCTAAACCTGGAAAGAAGGAGTTGACACACAATAAGCAATCAATGCAATGTTACCCTATTTCTACGGATATAATTGTTGGAGAACCATAACACATTGCACTGGCAGATAGATTCACTAGCAATGCCAGCCTGAATGTGTAATGAAAAGAGCATAGATTTAAAGTACAGCAGAGTTGTTCCCTTTCTTTTCCTTACTACTCTTGAGTCATGAAAATAATTGCTTTTGGCAGCTCTTTCCACATTTGTAAATGCAGGTGGTAACATTTACCTGTAAGTTTGTTGTGAAGATGAAGATACTATGTGCAAAGACTTAGTTATGTTAATCGTCATAACAGATGCTCAAAAATTCTAGTTGCCTTCTCTACTCCTGTGCATACCCCAAAATTTTTCTTAGTCTACTACATTATATTTTCAAATGTCAGATAATTAGATAAAACTTGATACTTTTTACGTTCTAGGACTACCCTCCCTAACAACCACAGCTTCTTGAAAGTCTTGTATTAAGTTAGAAAAAGATAAAGGTAATGAGTAATAACTTTTACTACACCAACTAAGTCAAGAGACTGTATTAAAGAGAAAGTGATTCTTTAAGCTGGTTCAAGAGAATATACTGTGACTCAGGTATATGTACATCATAGAAACCCATTCTTCCAAGTGTGTAGTAAAAGTGGAAACTATTGAGATACAGCTTTGCCACAGTTATGTATACATTATGATATCCTTAGAACCTCCCCATTTTTTCTACCTTAGATTGTCTCAAGTTAACTTATCTCTCACTTTCAATGTTAAAACTTTAAACACGAGAGGAATTCTTATTAGAGATGTAAATGTCAGATGACAGAAAGATAAACACCACAGCTTTGTAAAAGTGTTGTCATCGTGTGCCTATAAACTGGCCATGAGCCCAGGGAATACACAAATTGTTCCTCTCTTCAATGACATATAAAAGTGTAAACACATCAACATCTAGCACCAAACTCATGACTGTCCAATTAGAGTGAATAATGCTCATGCCAGGAAAAAAGATCGATCCGCTTACAATTATTCTGTATGGGAAATGCTCACAGCACTTAAGGACACTCAGCTGCCTAAGTCTTGGGGGAAGAGAAACTAGATTCCAACTGAGATGTTGGAAGCCTTCTTTTTTACCTGAACAAACACAAGATGACCTGTTATGGGCTGAATTGTGTCCCCCTTCCAAACTCATATATTGAAATCTTAACCCCACTTACCTCAGAATGTGACTGCATTTGGAGATAGGTCTTTAAAGAGATAATTAACTTAAAATGAGGTCACTAGGGTGAGGCCTAATCAAATATGACTGGTTTCATTATAAGGAGAGGAAATTTGAACATATATGGTTACAGAGAAAAGGCCATGTGCAGACAGAGGAAGATGGTCATCTACAACCCAAAGAGGACTCAGAGGAATCAACCTGGATGATACCTTGATCTTAAATTTCTAGCCTCCAGAAATGTGAAAAAATAAATTTCTATTGTTTATGCTATGTGGTCTTGTAATCATCAAAAGTGGGGGTCCAGCTGCTCGCTGCTCAAAAGACAATGAAGAGGCAAGGTTTGTGGAAAGGAAAGTTTGCTTTATTTTGGAGCTCGGCAACCTGAGGAGGAGGGTGGATTCCTGTCCAAAGGCTTACTGCTCTTCACTGACAATCAGTGGGCAACAGCTTTTATAGACAGAGGGAGGGGCTACATGCAGAAACAGCACAGTCAGCTCTGACAGTCATATTGAAATTGGTCATGCAGTGATCTGATCAGCATCATCTTGATTGTTTTAAGTACAGTTAGTCTTTAGTTCCAGGGTCAGTTTGTTCCCATTTCTTTGAGGCCAGTTCTCAGAATTGTGGCAGCTTGGGCTGTAGATGACCATCTTATGTCATGGGTATAGTCTGGTCATCATGTAGTTAACTTCTTCTACCTGGTGAGGGTTTCAGTATACATAGGACAGCTCAAAGGATGTGGCTCAGAATATTATCTATAGCCTTTGAGGAGGAACTAAAGGTCCTTAACTTTGCTTAATGACTAAATTATTATTACTTGGTCTCGTTTGACTGTTTCCCTTTGTTTCTGCATTTTCTCACTTCTCTGATTAAACTTATTGTTGGCTAAAGATTTTCCACAGTCAAAAGGCAGGTTGAGGACATGGCAGGGAAGAGCCATAGGGTCCTGCTCCATTACAGGCTGTGGTAATTTGTTATGGCAGCACTAGCAAACTCATATACTCTCCAAGGTGAGTCAATGTATAACGCACTCTAGTAGCAATAACTATAAAATACTGACTAGTGAATGGTGAGAGTTGGGGAGAGAATCCTGTAGTGTTCTGTTTTGCTTGCATATATTAGTCATTTCCTATATCCTTATAACCTTAACGCACATTATTCAACTTGTAGCTACACATTTTATATAGTTGTTTTTTGGATTTGGTTACATATTTTAAACTTGTCTGGTACAGTTTATCAGCTGATACTGGATGTGCTCATTTGCAACTAATTTTCCCACAGACTGTAACAGGGAGAAAATGAAGTCTAATATAATCCGAGGCAGAGACATCTGACCACCATTTTGATAAGGAGTAACAGAATTGCACAAATGAAAATGGTAACGTTTTTCTTTGGCTTCATCCCTATTAAAAACTTGCCCCTAAGTTCCTTTTTCCTTCAGATGCTTGTGAGCCATGGCCACTCTGTCGATGAGCCAAAAGAAAACCTGGTGAAACCATCATTTGAAGGACCCATGATATCAACTTCAGGGGCTCAGTCAGATGGTCAGTATTCCACTTGGAAAAGCATCAAGGTCCAAAGTGTAATTGATTTTATTTCACATTATATTATATTATTTATTTCCGATGACACAATCACCAAGCAAACGCTGAAACTATTCATGTTGCTTTCTCTGTTCCCAGTTGAATTATTAATCTTTCTGTCAAGTCTAATTCCTGACCCTCAATTTAATTCTATTTCAGCAGCTGATGCCTCTATTAGCCTCACTGCACTGGAATTCTGTTGCTCCCTTGGTTGTAGCCTGCTGAGAAACTGTTTTTCAAGTACTTAGCAGAAAAGCTCTATGCTTTATTGACTCAGATTTTAATTTCACATACTATTCTCACTGATCAGGTACTTGAAAACAAATGTTCTGAGAGGCTTCACTAATGCACTGAAAGGTTATTGACAAATTTCATATATGTCCAAGGGCATAAATTATAAGAGAATCTTTCATTCTTTACACACTTTCATTCTTACACCATTAATAGAGTCCTGGAGGAATCAATGGTTCTGAAGGTGAAAACATAGAAACTTTAAGAAAGTTGATAGCAGAAAAAAACATGGATTTGTACCAAAAAAGAGAGACTAGGGCCAGATTTCACTATTTCTGAATATTACATAAGCAAATTAAAATACAAATTTCATGTTTAAGTGAGAATATGACAATCCAATAATTAACAAAACATGATGTAAGTAAAAGATCAATACAACTGAATGAGATGTCTTTATACTTTGGGACTGCCTCACTAATTTAGCACACACATAATTGATGACAGTGCAATATATTGAACCAATCAACTAAATTGCCCTAACTCTTATTAGTGTGTTATCACCAATAGTAACATAATTCTGAATTGCATAGAGCAGTGATGCTTCAGATAAAAAGTTTTCTACAGTGTTGCTGAGTACATGAATCTATAAAACATATTGCTATGTCCTTTGATGAAAATTAAAGCAAAATTACCAGTATCTCTTCTAGTCCAGTCTCTTGCTGAATAGCACTTATATAAATATCCTTAAAGTTACTTATCCCAATCTCTCTCCTCCAGTGAGAGAATGTATAACTCTTTACAAGAATGGTCATTCCAATTTTGGATGAATCTAATAATTAGAGAATTTCTTCTCATAACAATTTTTTTATAACTCCTACTACTACTCATTGATACCATGGTGACAATGGAAACCACACAGTAAGTACATTTCCTTCCTTTCTACAAGATAGTTTTTGCAATTGTCTGAAATTTCCATCTTTAGCTTGCATTCAGCCAAGGTGAGACTATTTATACCATAATAGTCAACAAATGTCACCATTCATTTTTTTTGTTGCTGTTATATTTTATTTTCTGGAGAGCCGCTGAGCACCAGTACAGCACTGAATTTCACCCATTTTGAAAGTTATTGAATGCTCTGAACCCTTCCTAGAGAAATAACACACAAAAGTTTTGTGTTTGACCCAATTTAAAGAACTCTGATATTATTGGTGCATTAAATTTCAGTATCATCCAGGAAGAGAGAATGATGGCAGAACCTTAGAGCAAAATGTCATTTAATACAAAAGTAGAAGAGGAACCCTTGAAAAAAAGTAAAAACCACAGATAGAGAGAACAGGGAAAAATGTGGACAGTGTTCCCAGAAGGAATTAGTGAATTGTGTTGAATGCTGGGCAGAGGCAAAGCAGACTAAGGAGTGAACATTTTCTTCAGATTCAGCAACTACCTTGCAGTTACATTGATATGGTAGGGATAGAAGTCAGGTTAAAGGGCTAGGGAAGGTTCAAGGATGAATGAATGAATGTGGAGTTGAAAAATCAGGAATTAAGTGAAGGTTACTCCAGAATCTTATGTGTAAAATCATTGAGAGAAACTGGTGGTAACCATAAGGCAGACACAAGTTGTGGGGAAGCCTTTAAGACTGTAGAGGTCTGAGCTTGTTTGAATGCTAATGGGAAAGTGCCAGCAGAATGCAAAGTTGAAGATAACAGAGAGAGTAACAGGAGCTAGGTTTCTAATGAGGTAGGTAGGAGAGGATGGGATACGGAGCATCACTAAGGGGTCCTCTCTTTACTCCCCTTCTCTCCTGCTGAACATGGGCTTTTTTCCCTAAGATTTTATATTAATTTCCTGTAACAAATTTAATGGCTTAAAGCAATGCAAATATATTCTCTTACAGTTCTGAAGGTCAGAAGTCCAAAACGGTTCTCATTGAGCTTCAATTAAGGTGTAGGCAGGTTCATGCCCCTTCTAGAGGTCCTAGGGGAGAATGTTCCCTTGCTTTTTCCAAATTCTAGATATCACCCACATTCCTTGATTCATGACCCTATTCTTCTACCTGCAAAGCCAGCAACCTGAGGACAGGTCCTTCTCACTCTGCTATCTTTTTGGTTCTCTTTCTTCTGCCCTTCTTATTTACTTATTAGTATCTGTGTGATTATATTGGGCTCATCTGGATAATCCAGGATAATGTCCCTTAATTCTATCTATAACCTTAATTCCCCTGTGCCATGGAACCTAACACATTCACAGGTTCTGGAGATTAGGACATGGGTATCTTTGGCGGGGGGCTATTCGTTTGCCTGCCACACACGCCCCCCCATTTCATGCTCATATTCCACTCTATTACTTTTCTACATTCCTCTGATTGGAGAGACCAATACTGAACAAAGTGCTTTATATGTATATGTATATGTATATGTATACACTAACCCACTTAACAGTCACCACTCTGTAAGGAGAGGTATTTGCTTTAATTAATAGCTGACGGACCTATAACTGACACAGACTTGTAAAATAACTTGCTTCAAATCACACAGTAGTAAGTGTTGGCTTGGGGGTGAAAACCAGAATTGTCTGATGGAATACCTAGTGAATGATCAACTTAGCTGGTATTGTCAACTTATCGATGTTTATATAGAATAAACATAATTACACATGTAAAGAGAGATTTAAAAATAACATACACATAAAATGAAAAATCACTTACAAAACCATTCTATAATAAACTTTCTTTCCTGCAATACTATCTTAATATCCACCACTTCTAACATATATAAAGAACTGTTCATCAAGGAGATATACCATATTTACTTAACAATACCCAAAATACCAAATACCAAAATTGGGAATTTAATTGTTACCAGTTTTTAAATAGGCTATTACTTAAGAAAATAAAAATAATATTAAAGTAAATAAACAAACACACCTTTTGCTCATTCCTCATTCCATTTCTCTACTTAATGTCTTCTCTCTTTCCTTTAGACTTTCTCTCTTCCAATCTAAGTCCTCTCAACTTTTGAAAATGTTCTAAGTTTTTATTCTTCTATGAAACATTCACCCTCTGGGCTCTAGGTTTCCTTCTTTTTCAGAACTCAAATCATTATTTGCCATTCCAATTTTTGAAAATATCTTATTAGTATTATGTTCTGATCTTTATATTTTTCTGAGATTTAACATTAATGGGTACTTCTCAGTAGGCATCTGGGGATAGGGCCTGCATCATTTCTGAATTTTCATTCTCCAGTTCCATCTACCACAATGCATGCAAATAATACGCATGGAGGGCCTTGTTTGGTTTTGTGCTATTATCCTTTAAGCCAATAACTGAGTATTAGCAGGCATCAAGAAATTTATTTTATTAAACATGTATATTCTCAGACATATATGAAAAGAATTCTGCTATCTGGTTGAACACAATAAAATATTTTCTGCTAAAATAATATACTTATCACATCTGAGTTTTGCTAGCCAGTTCCCTTTTGAATAAATAACACACAAGTTAGGTGCTTGCCTACTTTACCATTCAACCTCCAGCTCCTAGAAATGTGTCGATCTCACAGTATTCCTCAATAAATATCTGTTGAATGAATGTGTGCTTGTTTGAAAAAAATATAGGAAATAATCAAGAAAATTTTAAATGTGGCATAGAGTATATTCACTTATTTGACTAGGTTGGAAAACAGATGTGTCTTTCTAAATGTAATACACTAATTTAAGCCTCAATTCTTTTTTTAAAATAAAAACTATATGCATTTATGTATGTCGCTTGTGTTTGTATGTGTTTGTGCATCAGCTTTACTTCTCTTACAGGCAAAACCTCTTGTTTGTGGCTAGTGTATGGTTTATGTGAAAAAGTTTATCTAGATTTACCAATTCACTGTGATATAATGGTATGCATTTACAATGACACAATATCTACTGGCTAATAGACTCATTTTCATAGCAATACATTAGCACCCACCCTGCAAGAGGTACCCCAGAAAATTACAGGAGATCAAAAAAGAGAAATAACATAATCCATAAATTCAGTCTAGAAGATATTTTTTTTTTGCCAACACCTGCTGTCCTCATGCTGAATACTAAGGTTCCCCAATTCTGAACTTTGTCCTTTTTCACTTAGCCATTTCAGATTGCTGCCTTCCAGTCTTTTTCTCTTCCCTCTTCTCTTTTCCCCTCTCCCCTTCCCCTCATCCGCTGACTCCTTAGTCGTATTCTTCCCACTTCTTTCTTCTTCCTTTCTCCCTCTGTCTTTCTCTCTCTCTATCTCTACCTCTGTTTCTCTGTCTCTGTCTCATTCACATTTGTTTTCATGCAAGAGATGAAAGGCAGCTCAATATTTACTAAAAATCTCCTCAAGATGTCTTTAGAACCAGAAGAATTCTTCCCAACAACTACACATTATATCTCAGAAAATTTGGTCAAATATATTTACTAATTTGGATTAATTACTTCATTAGTGCCTGGGTTTCCACAAAAATTATTTCACTTCTCCATCACCTCTGAGTTACTAGTTAGCCATTCTGGTGCCTTTCCCTAAACAAAGAAAATCTAATCTAATATGATGTGCTTTTTCTGCTCTCAGACAGTCTTAACAATAAGGAGGAAAAAAAAACCCTCTCTTAAATGTGGAAACAGAGCAGGACATGAAGGAAGGAAGGAAAGAAGGGAAGAAGGAAGGAAAGAAGGAAGGAAATAAGGTAAGTAGGTAGGAAGGAAGAAAGTTAAATGATGCTTTTAAATGTTCTTTATTTCAGATATAACTTTAACCCAGAAATTTTGAATGTATTTCTTGAGGGATAGCAGTAGTCAAAACAGTAGTGTCCAGGACCTAACCTTAGGAGCTCACACTCTCATTGGAACTGCCAAAGATACACATAATAAGTGAGCTAGGAAACCCGGTATTTTAGGATTAAGAATCAAGACATATCTTCTGCAAAGTTGTGGAAAGCATTTTTGGTTTACTGAATTAAATGTTTATTTAAATAAGTCATTATTTATTATAACAGGACAAGTATTAAAAATCTTAGCTTTCAGGTGAGATCCTTTTGCCTGAAATGAACTATAACAGACTAAAGGAGTTGTTATTCACTAAGTTCCTTTGGTTCCTTGTAGAGAAATATGAAAGAAGATGTTTTCTCTTTTAAAGAGAGCCACTTGTTAAATTTACCAAACTTAACAGTGGCTAATGGAATCAAATGATAGAAAGATGAATCATCAATTCAGTATAATATCAGAATTAGGGTGAGGAGAGCATGGTGCTCACCTTGGTCACAAAACTAAGAGAGTGCCAAAACAACAACAAAGAAAGCCAGTAGTTAAGATACATACTATTTTTGCATGGGGACCCGGCCTGAGGAGCAGGGGTGGGAGCTTCGAGACTAGGGTGGGGCGAAAGGGGTGAGAAGTGGACAGAAGACCTGATAGGAAAGATAAAAAGAAAAGGAAAAGGAAAGTTTCCAGTTTGACAATCAAGCTGTCTTCTGCATCCATTTCATCCCAAGACCACCAAGCCAATGCGGAGGCTTTTTCCTCCTTTCCTTTCCTTTTCATGAGACTGATCACAACCAGCACTGCAGAGTCCGTCGAATTAAGGAATGCTGTTGCCTACATGTGTGAATGAGCTGTGAGTAAAGTACTGAAGTAGAGGAGAACTAACTTGAAACGTCCTCATGATGTCCATGTGGCTGACAGGAAGTTAACCTATCATAGATGTGATAAAGAAGAATAGTTGGGGAGGAGCTTCAAGATGGCAGAAGAGTAAGACATGGAGATCACCTTCCTCCCCACAGATACACCAGAAATACATCTACACGTGGAACAACTCCTACAGAACACCTACTGAATGCTGGCAGAAGACCTCAGACTTCCCAAAAGGCAAGAAACTCCCCACGTACCTGCGTAGGGCAAAAGAAAAAACAGAGACGAAAAGATAGGGACGGAACCTGCACCAGTGGGAGGGAGATATGAAGGAGGCAAGGTTTCCAAACGATAGGAAGCCCCTTCGCGGGCGGAGACTGCGGGTGGCGGAGGGGGAAGCTTCGGAGCCACGGAGGAGAGAGCAGCAACAGGGGTGCGGAGAGCAAAGCGGAGAGATTCCCACACAGAGGATCGGTGCCGACCAGCACTTAACAGCCTGAGAGGCTTGTCTGCTCACCCGCAGGGGCGGGCGGGGCTGGGAGCTGAGGCTTGGCCTTCGGTCGGAGTGCCGGGAGAGGACTGGGGTTGGCAGCGTGAACACAGCCTGCAGGGGTTAGTGCTCCACGGCTAGCCAGGAGGGAGTCCGGGGAAAAGTCTGGACCTGCCGAAGAGACAAGAGACTTTTTCTTACCTCTTTGTTTCCTGGTGCGTGAGGAGAGGGGATTAAGAGCGCTGCTTAAAGGAGCTCCAGAGACGGGCGCGAGCCGCGGCTAAAAGCGCGGACCCCAGAGACGGGCAGGAGACGCTAAGGCTGCTGCTGCCGCCACCAAGAAGCCTGGGTTCGAGCACAGGTCACTCTCCACAGCCCATTTCCGGGGAGCCTGTGCAGCCCGCCACTGCCAGGGTCGCGTGATCCAGGGACAACTTCCCCGGGAGAACGCACGGCACGCCTCAGGCTCGTGCGACGTCACGCTGGCCTCTGACGCAGCAGGCACGCACCGCACTCCGTGCCCCTCCCTCCCCCTCGGCCTGAGTGAGCCAGAGCCGCCGAATCAGCGGCTCCTTTAACCCCGTCCTGTCTGAGCGACGAACAGACACCCTCAGGCGACCTACACGCAGAGGCAAGTCCAAATCCAAAGCTGACCCCGGAAGCTGTGCGAACAAAGAAGAGAAAGGGAAATTTCTCCCAGCAGCCTCAGGAGCAGCTGATTAAATCTCCACAATCAACTTGATGTACCCTGCATCTGTGGAATACCTGAGTAGACAACGAATCATCCCAAATTGAGGAGGTGGACTTTGGGAGCAACGATATATATATATATATATATATATATATATATATATATATATATATATATATATATATATATATATATATATATATATATTTTTCCCCCCTTTTTCTCTTTCTTTCTGAGTGTGTATGTGTATGTTTCTGTGTGTGATTTTGTCTGTATAGCTTTGCTTTTACCATTTGTCCTAGGGTTCTGTCTGTCCGTTTTATCTTTTTTTTAATTATTAAAAAAATTTTTTTCTTAATAATTTTTAAAAATTATTTTCTTTTACTTTATTTTATTGCATTTTATCCTCTTTCTTTATTTATTTTCTTTCTTCCCTTTTATTCTGAGCCATGTGGAGGACAGGCTCTTGGTGCTCTAGCCAGGCGTCAGGGCTGTGCCACTGAGGTGGGAGAGCCAACTTCAGGACACTGGTCCACAAGAGACCTCCCAGCTCTACGTAATATCAAATGGCGAAAATCTCCCAGAGATCTCCATCTCAACGCCAAGACCCAGCTTCACTCAACAACCAACAAGCTACAGTGCTGGATAGCCTATGCCAAACAACTAGCAAGATGGGAACACAACCCTGCCCATTAGCAGAGAGGCTGCCTAAACTCATAATAAGGCCACAGACACCCCAAAACACACCACCAGACGTGCACCTGCCCACCAGAAAGACAAGATCCAGCCTCATCCTCCAGAACACGGCACTAGTCCCCTCCACCAGGAAGCCTACACAACCCACTGAACCAACCTTAGCCACTGGAGACAGACACCAAAAACAATGGAAACTATGAACCTGCAGCCTGTGAAAAGGAGACCCCAAACACAGTAAGATAAGCAAAATGAGAAGACAGAAAAACACACAGCAGATGAAGGAGCAAGGCAAAAACCCACCAGACCTAACAAATGAAGAGGAAATAGGCAGTCTACCAAAAAAAGAATTCAGAATAATGATAGTAAAGATGATCCAAAATCTTGGAAATAGAGTGGAGAAAATACAAGGAACGTTTAACAAGGACCTAGAAGAACTAAAGAGCAAACAAACAGTGATGAACAACACAATAAATGAATTTAAAAATTCTCTAGAAGGGATCAGTAGCAGAATAACAGATAAGTTACCTGGAAGATAAAATAGTGGAAGTAACTACTGCAGAGCAGAATAAAGAAAAAAGAATGAAAAGAATTGAGGACAGTCTCAGAGACCTCTGGGACAACATTAAATGCACCAACATTTGAATTAGAGGGGTCCCAGAAGAAGAAGAGAAAAAGAAAGGGACTGAGAAAATATTTGAGGAGATTATAGTTGAAAACATCCCTAAATGGGACAGGAGATAGTTAGTCAAGTCCAGGAAGCACAGACAGTCCCATACAGGATAAATCCAAGGAGAAACATGCCAAGACACATATTAATCAAACTATCAAAAATTAAATACAAAGAACAAATATTAAAAGCAGCAGGGGAAAAACAACAAATAACACATAAGGGAATCCCCAAAAGGTTAACAGCTGATCTTTCAGCAGAAACTCTGCAAGCCAGAAGGGACTGGCAGGACATATTTTAAGTGATGAAGGAGAAAAAGCTACAACCAAGATTACTCTACCCAGCAAGGATCTCATTCAGATTTGATGGAGAAACAAAAACCTTTACAGACAAGCAAAAGCTATGATATCAGCACTACCAAACCAGCTTTAAAACAAATGCTAAAGGAACTTCTCTAGGCAAGAAACACAAGACAAGGAAAAGAACTACAATAATAAACCAAAAACAATTAAGAAAATGGTCATAGGGACAGACATATCAATAATTACCTTAAATGTAAATGGATTAAATGCTCAAACCAAAAGACATAGATTGACTGAATGGATACAGAAACAAGACTCGTATATATGCTGTCTACAAGAGACCCACTTCACACATAGGGACATATACAGACTGAAAGTGAGGGGATGGAAAAAGCTGTTCCATGCAAATGGAAATCAAAAGAAAGCTGGAGTAGCAATTCTCATATCAGACAAAATAGACTTTAAAACAAAGACTATACAAGAGACAAAGGAGGACACTACATATTGATCAAGGGATCGATCCAAGAAGAAGATATAACAGTTGTAAATATATATGCACCCAACATAGGAGCACCTCAACACATAAGGCAAATAATAACAGCCATAAAAGGGGAAATTGACAGTAACACAATCATCGTAGGGGACTTTAACACCCCACTTTCACCAATGGACATATCATCCAAAATGAAAATAAATAAGGAAACACAAGCTTTAAATGATACATTAAACAAGATGACTTAATTGATATTTATAAGACATTCTATCCAAAAACAACAGAATACACTTTCTTCTCAAGTGCTCATGGAACATTCTCCAGGATAGATCATATCTTGGGTCACAAATCAAGCCTTGGTATATTTAAGAAAATTGAAATCGTATCACGTATCTTTTCTGACCACAATGCTATGAGACTAGATATCATTTACAGAAAAAAATCTGTAAGAAATACAATCACATAGAGGCTAAACCACAACTACTTAATAAGCAAGAGGTCACTGAAGAAATCAAAGAGGAATTCAAAAAATACCTAGAAACAAATGACAATGAAAACATGCTCCTATATACATACTTTTGTGTTTTTTTAAACGATAAATTTCTCCAGAACATTAAAGGAGTTGAAAAATATTTTTTAAATGGAAATGAGATATATTAAAGCTCACAAGATTATTTTAACTTTAAAATTTTTGTTTATACTAAAAATATTATTATTATTATTATTTTATATATTTTTCATGGTTATTTTTTTTCAAAAGTAGATTTTGAAGATTTTATTGTTGAGTGTGCCTTCAGTAAAAGAGACTAAAATTACATATACCGAAAACATCTTCTCTTTTGCCTCAGGATTTAATATGGCTTAGCCCTGGGCTGACAAAATGTTTACATTTTGATATTTTAAAATACCAAAACAATTTTGATGTAAAGTGTCTGGATTACTGAATTTTTCTGGACCCCTGTAAAATTTGCACCTAATATGAGGTGCCTCACTTTCCCCAACCTAGTCTTTATTCTGAAGAGAGAGAACTTTAATAAATACTGAACACACATGCCAGTAATCACGTATGCTTGTATGTTTAATGTTCAAATCACGATCAACTACCATTATAAGGAATGTTTATGATTATAGACCTTTAAAAGGAAATACTTCCCTTGACATGAAGTCAGAAAACACATAATTAATTAACTCTTGGTGATTATCCAATCTCCCATAGTTCCCAGATATGTTATTCAGTGACACATCTAACTCAGAGAAGATTTTTACAGTAAAATTACCAAAGATTCATACCAAATCACCCACAAACATATGAACACTCAAAGAAGTCCAACAACAGTACCTGAAATTTAGAGAATATAATACGAAAATGAGTTTCTCCTCACATAAAAATGAACATATAAAATTCCCCTTGTGCTTTAGAAAGTCATAAAAACTAGAGCACTAAGCAATAAATGGGAACACATTACATAGTCCTTTGAAAGAAAGAATATGAAGAATTAAGCCTAAAGTGTATTGCAGTCCTCCCTGCAGTTTCATTTATATAATGTACAAAATCTTATCTCCCATTAAAACATTTTTATTATTGCAGACATTATTTGCTTTAATGAGAAACAAGAAATTTATAAAATAAAGGAGTTTGCTTTCTCTTTATTATTCCTTATAAATGTGTGTGTATATTATAGACATTTAAAAAATTTAATATATAACATATGTATGTATCTATACATACACACGTACACAATGAACATTCATAATTCATATTATGTACAGTTTCCTAGGAACTTTCATTTTAATAATGGGATAACTCTCCCTTTCAATAATTGCTTTTTTTTCCCTGATACCTTAAAATCCTTAAAACATCAGTGAAAAATTGAATTGTACTACTTTAACTGTGCAAATTGCCCAGCTATCAAGCTGGTATCCTGGGACTTTATCTGAAATACAACTCAAAACTGAAAGTGGATCCGGATATGTAGCAGGACTCTCATGGGCTGCAAAATGTGAAACAAAAAGAGAATCAAGAATAGGTCCAGAAGCAAAAATATTCACAGGAATCATGAAAGTGCAGGGAAGAAAAGTTAATCAAAGGAATTTAGGAAAGAAAAAAAATAATTTTGAATGGGTACTGCAAACAGAAAAGGCTACTTTAGAAGGAAAAATGGCAAGGCTCCTTGGCATTGTATCAGGTTTCACTTATGGATTGTTTTTAGTTCTAAAGACCATCTTAAAAGAAAAAAATAAAAGGAGAAGGCTGATGCCTAAACAAATGGGATTCTACAAGTCAGTTTCCAAATTTTTCGTGATGTACCCCTTCCTCCAAATAGCAAGATTCTACTGTAATTTCACATAATTTATTTCATATCTACCTCCCCAATTGATTGGACTTTGGAATCCTTTAGACAGGGAGATTATTTTGTCTTACTTATTTTACTTTATTTTATTTTAATTTCCTCAGTACACCATAAGGAATGTCAAATATACAGTAAGGACATGGTAAATGTTAAATGAATCTCTACAACCATGTTTCTCAAGCTTTAAAATTCATGTTTCATTTTAACGAACATAAAGATGACCGCCACATACACATACCTTCCACCAAAGGGGATTTGAAAACTCCTCACATCCCTCACCCATACTGTCTGGACTTTTAAATTTCTATGTCCATTTTATACTGACTGTTGCTACACTGTCAACCAAATAATTTATCCAAAGTATGAATTTTATTATGTCATCTCCTGCTTTAGAAAATACAATGGCTTCCCTTAGCTCTTAGGAAAAACTTATTTTTGCTTCAGTTGCCAGTACCGTTTGGCCCCTCGCTCTCCCATGCCCAACATTACATTTCTGAAACTAAAAATGGAAAAAAGTGTCTGACATACTCAATAAATATCTGCTGAATTAATGTTATTGAAGCAAATAATAATTATCACAGGAGATCTACTTTAGAAATACTTCTATCACTTAAGTTCAAGTTACCAACTTAGAGGAAAAAAATGAAACAAAAAAGCCAAATCCTAAACAAATTTACCTCAATATGACATGGAAATTTCTTATCTAAGATATAAATCTGAGCAAGGAGAAAACCCCCATGACCTTTCCTATCTCTGGGTCTACTTTTATCAACTTAGATTTCGTTGTGGGTCAGAATACCTGGAACAGAACTCTCTCTCCCTTGTTTACATGATGAGTGAACTTGGACTGCACTAAACCTCTCTACATCTCAATTTTTTTCATCTTCAAAATAATTACAACAAATAATGTTTACAAAAAATACTATTGTATAATGTGGCTGTATTAAAATACAAATCACTCAATATAATAGTTCCTAGAGCATTTCATTTACTCAGTATATGTTAGGTACAATTATTTCTACTCATGCATTCACTCCACACTTAATGAATACCTATTTTATTTATGTATACATACGTACATATATATACATATATATATGTATATATACAGGCACATATGTGTGTGTGTGTATATATGTATGTATACTCTCAATTTGGGGATTCAAAGATGAAAAGCAACATAGTCTTTCTCCCTTAAGAGATGTCTTCTCTGACACAAAGTATACAGACAAAAGTACAAAAAGTCACTGACCTGACCTGCTAGAGGACAGGATAAAACCCAGTACAAAGTACAGAGGGAACTAGAGAGAGTTCTGCCAGGGATTCCCCAAAAATCCTTCACAGAGAAACTGCCTGATTAAAATGAATCTTAACAGATAAAGCAAGTAAGAATGTCTGAAAGAAAACGTATTCCATGCAGATAGAGAAGACAGGAAATCTTAGAAGACTTTTACATCAATATTAAATGTTTGAACTTGATATCACAGGCAGTGGAAATTGCTGCATGGTTTTCAATTAGAAATTGAATGATTATATATATGGGTCTGAGAAATCCGTCTGCTCTTGCAGTGGAAAATACTTTGAAGGGTACAGAACTAAATGCAGAAAGATCAACTAGGAAACAACTACAAAAGCAGGTTGAGAGAAGATGATTTCAGAATAAGGGCAGTAGTCCTGGAAATGTACTGGAGGGAAATAAAAAGATTGGGAAGTGGGATCTGAGGATTTGGTACTGTCGCTTCCACCCTCCGTTTTAGTCTGTAGAGATGCCATAGCAAAATACCACATCCTGGATGCCTTAAAAAACAGAAAGTTATCTTCTCACAGTCTGCAGGCTAGAAGTCCAAGATCAGGGTGACTGCAGAGTTCGTTTCTCCTGGGGCCTCTCTCCAAACATGACCTTTTCTCTGTGTGTGTACACTCCTGGTATCTTTTCTTTTTCTTATAAGGACACAAGTCCTATTTGATTAGGGCCCCACACATATGACCTCATTTAACCTAAATTAACTTCTTAAAGCCCTATCACAATATACAGTCGCAAAAAAAAAGTCTCTGCCCACTTTTTTCTCTCTGACCATTTTCATTTGGACTCTTTCACCATATCTTTTGCCATATTTTATATCCTTTGCTCCCTTTTGATAGTTCGTGTAACCTTTTCTCATCTTCTAAGCCATATGCTCTTTTTCCTCTTGTAGGTCCTGAATTCATATCTATTGTCATTTTCTCTGGCTCTCTACTTCTAAACTTTTCTTCTTTCTTCTACTAATTTTCTTGTAAGGAATTAGGTAGAAACAAGAGTTGATGTTGGGTCAAGAAAGGGAATTTGAGGGAGTTAAAAATGTTAATTTTTCTTAATACCAATTTCCCAGGACTATGGACCAACTTAAGTCATCTTTGCAGTTTTTTATTAGATAGCCTAAGTAATTGCCTGGAATCTCTGGAATAAAAAAAAAACTCAAAAAACAAACAAACAAAAAAACCCTAATGTACCTGGAGAATGAAACTTTCTGACACAGACATGAAGCCAAAGCTTATTTATTTATGTACAGATCATTGGAAACAATTATCTCCGTACCTCAGCAGTGAGCTAGTTCAGTGACTATGACTTATTCAGGAAGTTTTCATGCTTTGTTAACAACTCATTAGCACAATTACCGGTTCATTAGTTCTGACTTTGAAAAATACTTCCTTAAAACTCACTATTGTTCAAAAGGCTTGTAATCACAATAAGATATTTGAAAGTTGTCAGATTAGGACATAACCCATCCAAATCTGGCATTGTGGGGAACATGTTTATAGAGATGTTTCTATATAAGAATAACTTTAACACATCCTCAAAATGATCACAGATAAGACTACATATTCAAATAGGAATGTTATAATGGCTTAATATTTTTTTTCTTTTCTTTCCTGAACTGTTCCAGCTCAATTCTCATTCTTTGCTTTTGTTGTTGTTGATGATGATGGATAATAATGATATAAGCTCCTTGAGCTCCTTTAATTTAAGATAAATATTTAAAATAATTCTTTTCAAATGATGATTCTTTATCTGTCATTGGTCTTTCATGTTACTGCTTTCTTCTTCTCCTTCTCTTTCTCCTTCTTCTTCTTCTTCTTCTCTTCCTCCTCCTCTTACTTGTTCAGCATAGGCATCCTTGCAGAACAATATTATACATGCATAGTATTCATGTTAGTTTCTTTTTGTACACTGCTCTTCTTCAAAGTAGAATCAGGGCTATTCAGTCCAGACAACAAACAACAGTAAGCCCACCAAAATAGTTAACTGTTGAATGCTTGAGACATTGAGGGGAAGTTAGACATAGTAGATTTTCTATACGTGGATATTAATTAAATAACTAATTATTTAAAATCAGCAATTTGGCAAACCTTTTAGGGTCACTGTGTCCTAGTGATTGAACCACACTGGCACAGTCTCTTCTTCTTTATTTTGCACTCCAAGAATGATTTCCATATATTATCAGTGATATTAAGAAACTGGGAATGAACTCACATGGGATCAAGCTACATTCATCCAGCAAGAAGCAAGTTCTGTTAAATATCATCACTGGTAAATAATTAAGAATATCTTACTAAAATTATTACTGATAATATCTTTTTTATTTTTATTTTTTGGCCATGCCACGTGGCTTGCAGGATCTTAGTTCCCCTACCAAAGATTGAACCCAGACCCTCAGCAGTGAAAGCGTGGAGTCTTAACCACTGGACCACCAGGGTATTCCTGATAATATCTTGATTATATGTTTCTTATTTATATTTTCAAATTGCTCTTATGATTTCGATATTTGATTTAATACTGCTCTAAGGCAGATAAGGATAGTGTATTGTTGTCATTTATAAACCAGGAAATAGAGCCAAGCAGTGTTTAAGTGACTTACACAAGGTCACAGAACTGGTGGCCAAAATATTCATTTAGTATATTCTTTTAGAGAATAATTAATAACAATCCATAAATAGAAATGACTTTTCTTTGTATTTTTCTCCCAAGGACCTATTAGTTACTAGAGAAGTGATGAAATATTGGAAGAGTAATTAGAAAAATACTGTGGAAATACTCAGTATTTGAAATTACATTAGTATATTCTTTTTAAAAAATCATTTGTGGAGCCTACTTGATAAATCTGTATCTAGACAACTTTAGTAATAATATTTAAGAAATCACATTATGCATTATCATGTATAGGGAGAAGATACCTGATCAAAATTCAATAAAGAACTACATAAAAAACAAATAATACAGTTAAATAATTAACACAGATAATTAAATATTGCAATATTTTATATAAGATATTTTATTCTATGGTTTTATGTGTCACTAACAAAAATACTTATATTGCTTCTCTAAGGAAAATTTTTATACTTTACCTATTTTGTTGATTTGTTGCTATGTTCTGTTTTTTATAGATGGTATTACATGTACCCTTATTAACTTCAACAATTGTTTCCAGCTTGGCTAGCTACTCTAATTGCAAAACAAACTTTTCATCTTACTTTGATACTATCTAGTTTCTCATCAGTAGGGAGAAATTTGCATAAAAATATACTACTCATGTAAATGCTTCCAAATTATTGCAAGGGAAAAACAGACCACTGAATCAGTATTGAGCTCATTTGAAGAAAGATGCTATGTAAGTACAAAATACTATCATTTTGTCTGACAAATCCCATTAGTTCATTATGAAGTATAACATTCAATTATCTATGACGTGCAACAGAAATGAGATGCTTTGTTTGGTCCTCCTAAAGTGTTATTCTGAAATTGTTTTTTAAATTTATCTGGCACTACACTTTTGTTATTAAAGAATGAATGGACTTCACTTAATTCAGATAATTCATTGCTTCTCTTCAGGATAAGCCAATTGAAATGGCAACTTCCTTGAACATACTTCTGTGGTTCTGTAAAGATTGCAGTCATGATAAAAGTCAGGGATCATGGTATGTTTTACATGAAATAATATGTTATTATTAATAAGTGAACTATGAAAAATTAAGGATATATGGATGTATATTGTAATTTCTGAGGGAATCTTTTTTTTTAATGGGGAAAAACCCAATAGCTAAACCCCCTCAAAAAAATTAAAATAGAATTCTAAAAAAAAGCAAATATTAAAAAGAAAAAGAGGCAGGGCATAAGGAACAGAAAATAGAGAGGGTGAGTAGAAAACATAAATCATAGACAAATCTAAACATATTAATAACTACATTAAATGTTAGTGGACGAATCTCACCAATTAAAAAGGTGTCAGAATAGATCACTTTAAAAAAAGAACAATCTCTGTGTTGTTCACAAACACATGTGAGTTGAAGATAAATGGACAGAAAATATGCCAAGCAAAGATTAAACAAAAGAAGCCTGAGGCAGTTATATTAGTATCCCTCATGAAAATAGATTTTTAAAATCCTTATGAAATTATTAACAAATTAAATCCAATGATCTAAAAAAAATAATACATCATAACCAAATGGAATTTTACCCAAGAATGCAAGAATGCTTTAGTATCCAAAAATCAATAGATGTAATAAATCATATTAATAGAATAAAGGAGAAAAATCTAAGATAATTTTAATTGATGTAGAATAAACACTTGGAAAAGTTCAACACCCTTTCATGGTAAAAACTACCATGAACTAGGAGCTGGAAGTGAGCTTTCACAACCTGATTAAAGGCATCTGCAAAAAACCTACAGAATGTTCAATTCTGAAAACCTCTATGCTTTCAACCTATGATAAGGAACAAGCAAGGATAAACCTTCTCACCATTTTTATTTAACATCATACTGAAGGTTCTAACAAATCCAGTAAGAAAAATAAATAAAAGGCATACAAAATGGAAAAGAACAAGTAAAACTCTTATTATAGATGAATAACCATGAATGTGTAGAAAATGCTAAGAAATTCAAACAAAAGCTATTAGAACAAATAAATGAATTTAGCAAGGTTTTGGAATGTCATGCCAACATACAAAAACTATTTTTATTTCTTTGTACTAGGAACAATTAGAAAATTTAAATTAAGTTTCACAGTAACATTAAAAAAGAAACAAATTTACTAAAAAAATTAACCAGGAGTTGAGAGCTGAAGTTGAAAACTACAAAACATTGCAAAGGGAAATTAAGTAAAACAAATAAATGGGATGAGGCCCCATTTTCATCTACTGGAAGACTCATTGCTATTAAGATTAAAATACTCCTCAAATTGACTTATAGATACAATTCACTCTAAACCTCAGGACATTTAGAGAGCCTATTCTTGAGGCCATCTCAGAATTCCTCCCAATCATCCACATTTAGACATGGAGCTGCCCTACAGTAGAATGAGACTTTGAGGGTAGCAGCGGCTCTGGTGTTCTCTGAATTACTAATAAAAGACTCTGAAAGAAGTAACAACCATTTTTATTCCTTGGCTAATCCTCATTTGAGCATCCGTAAGTAGTTATAGTAATTATAAGAAATATTTGAATAGCCCTTCCTAATTTACAGATTATATATATGGGCATTATTTTATTTGTTGGCTGTATATGCCACATGCCATGATTCTACTGTTCCGAGTATTCTCCCTGGAACTCTGCAAAGATGTAGCCTATCTGTACTAAGGCACATGGTGGAAGAATATAAAAATATATGAAAGCATAAGAATTGTCAAGACAAGTATTTCTTTTTCATTTATTATTTCAGCAATAGGCTCTGTGCTAAGAATAGTGATGGACGAAACATGATTTATTCCTTCTTCTCAAGGAGGTCATAGTCTTAATAGAGAAACCAACATAATTCAAATAACACTAATAAACGTATAATTACTAAATAAATAACATTTCTAAAGGAGTTGAAATAGAATAGTAAAAGAAGGTTTCTCTGGGAAAAATAAAGCTCTCTCTGATATTTAAAGATGACTAGAAGTTAATCAGACATAGAAGAGAGGGAAGTATAATCTGGCCAGAGAGAACATGTGCAAAAGTCCTGTGGCAAAAGTGTTCAACACAGTTTTATGAAGTTGACAGAAGGTCACAGTAGCTAAAGCTACTTGTCTCCTACTGAGACAGAGGAGCATAGGTAAAAATAAGACTTAATAAAAATTCAGACAAGAATTTATAGTATATACTAAGTTCCCCCCGCCCTTTATCCTGGCATGCTGGTAAATCATTAAAGATTTTAAATATGGGAAGCATTTGACTGGAGTTGTGTTTCAGAAAAAATCAATTCTAGTGGGTTGTAGAGATGGAAATTGATTGGAAGAGAAATAGATAGAGGTATAGAACTATAAGAGGTATTGCATTAAACCAGTAATATTTGAGCATAGCAGTACTGGAAAGGAGAGAAGAGCTAGTCTAGAGACAGTTAGAAACGGTCAAGCCAAGAGATAGTTAAGAAATTAGAAAACGGAATTAATGGGAATCAATATAGGTTGGATTTGAGATGTGAGAGAGACAGAAAATGATGAGAGGCTCCAAACTGAGATGAAGGAAGGTTTCTCAAAATAATCATGGAAGGTTTCTCAAAATGATCCCCTGCATCAGCAGGCGGACTCTCAACCACTGCGCCACCAGGGAAGCCCTGTTGGAAGATTTTTAATCACAGTTTCAATTTCATTACTTGTGATTGGTCTGTTCATATTTTCCATTTCTTCGTGGTTCTGTCTTGGAAGGTTATACCTTTCTAAGAATTTGTCCATTTCTTCCAGGTTGTCCATTTTATTGGCATAGAGTTGCTTGTAGTGTTTCTTATGATGCTTTGTATCTCTATGGTGTCCATTTTAACTTTTCCTTTTTCACTTCTAATTTTATTGATTTGAGTCCTCTCCCTCTTTTTCTTGATGAGTCTGGCTAAAGTTTTATCAATTTTGTTTATCTTCTCAAAGAACCAGGTTTTAGTTTTATTGATCTGTGCTTTTGTTTTCTTTGTTTCTATTTATTTTTGCTCTGATCTTTATGATTTCTTTCCTTCTACTAACTTTGGGTTTTGTTTGTCCTTCTTTCTCTAGTTCTTTAGGTGTATGGTTAGATTTTTTATTTGGGATTTTTCTTGTTTCCTGAGGTAGGCTTGTATTGCTATAAACTTCCCTCTTAGAATTGCTTTTGCTGCATCCCATAGGTCTTGGATCATTGTGTTTTTGTTGTAATTTCTCTCTAGGTCATTTTTGATTTCCTCTTTGATTTCGTCAGTGATCTCTTGGTTATTTAGTAACGTATTGTTTAGCCTTCATGTGTTTGTGTTTTTTACGTGATTTCACTTAAATGAGGTTTCTAAAATAATCAAATTCATGGAATCGAAGAGTAGAATGAATGTTGCCAGGGGTTGGGGAAGGGGAAATGAGGAATTACTAGTCAATGGGCATCAAGTTTCAGTTAAGCAAGGTGAATAAGTCCTAGAGATCTGCTGTACAATATACTACCTATAGTCAAAAATACTGCATTGTACACTTAAAGAGTTTTAGGAGGCTAGTTCTTGTTAAATGTTTTTACCACAATAAAATAAAAGACATTCATCTAGTACCAGCACAGACAGTAGAAAATTAAAACCCTGTTCTTATGCTGGTAAGAAGTAAAGTTTACGCTTTCCTTCACTCAAAAATATGATCAAAGACTTTCATCCATAGTATGAAAGGAAGTGACATGTGCCTTCTTTAAGCAGTGTAGATTTTATAATTTATGTCTTAAGGAAAATAGATTTCACAAGTATAAGATTATCTGGATAATAAACAAATAAAGAAATCTTGTTTACTCTAGTTTGGCTAGACCAATGATGAAAGGATAAATATATTGATGACTGATTAGTCAACAAGATGATATTGCCTTGGCTAAGCTCAGGGTCTGATTACACTTTTCTACACTCCGATTTTCTATGTGTTGGTGTATATACATTATCAATTTCTCAGTCAACCCTGTTCTGGTACAACAGCAGCACAATGATTTTTCTAAATGATTTCATTGATTTATTTTGACAAAGAATGACTTTTTAACTCAAATTCAATTCTTGGTTTCTGAAATCTTCACATCAAAGTAAACAATGCAGAGGAAAGGGAAATAAGCTTCCCATAGAGAAAAAAATGAAGAACAGTTCGCATTCATTTACCCAAATGCCATATGCTCTGCAGATTTGGTCTGCAATCTGGAGCTGTGGGCTATAATGGCTCCTGCTGGGTAAAACATCCATTAAGAACAGACATTTGTTGGTGTGCAACTGAGGAATGCAGACACTTGGCACTCACAGATCATAGTCTGAAATAACAGTGAACGTGTCTCAGCAGAAAAAAAATATATATCTTGACAACTTTTCAGCATTATGCAAAAAGTAGTTCTAGCCTTTGGAATTAAGTTATCCTTAAGGAGAGTCCAAGTAATTTTCTTTTTCCTGAGCACCCCCCTCTGCCTTTCTCTCTCCTGGACTTCATTTTTTATAAGAATGCTCTCATTTTGTGATTATGTATGTACAGAAAGAAGTTAGAAAATTCATTCATTCTATAAAATTAAAAATAAATTGCTGTCTAATCATTCACACCCAAGACCTCCTATTACCTAAATTCTTCATATATATATATATATATATATATATATATATATATATACACATTATTTTTATATGTGAGGTTTAAAGAAATTTCTGTAGCACTTTATTTCTATGCTCAGGAGACTTGGCTCTGTGTGTCAATGATTACTGTGAGTTTTTGGAAGGGTGGTGGTAGATGAGGACTCCTCCACATCATAAAATGAATACTCATGGAATATCAAAATGCATTAAAGTCTTACTCTTTTTTGATTAAGGTTTTTATGGTTATATGAAAATATGAGAATTGTTAGTCACACATAAAATACTTGTTATGGACAATTGTTTCTCAAGGTGTGGCCCCTTTCAATGGTTCACAAAGCTAGAAGTACTTTCATAATGATATTAAAACATTATTTTCACTCATTCTCTCACAAATTTACAGTGGAGTTTTTCAGAAGCTACATGATGTGTGATGTTGTAACAGATTAAATGCAAAAGTTTGCACTTCCACTCTTTCCTGTCTTCCCTCCCCTATTTTCTCCCTCTCATTTCATTCAGCGTAAGAGTATTGCTTACTTCGGGTTCATCTTAGATTCCAGAGAGCTAATGGTATCCAAGTGGGTGCAAAGATATTTAGCATTTCTTTGGATTGGTTCTTTAACTCTGATTCCAAGATAATATAGGGATCAGGAGCTCTGGAAAGGAACTCTTTCTAGGAATGATGCATATCTTGAAGCTAGAGATCTCTTATGTTCTGATTCTCAGAAACCTCAGCACATGGTTTTAAGTGCAGGAGAACAAGATACCCTAATGGAAAACATAGCACAATATGCTGTTATTAACTTCTGGTGTTTCATAACAGTTTCTTATCAAAATGGTTTTTAAACAATCTTGGCCTCAAACACAAATGCAAGAAGTCAAATTGTGATAGAGACTAGTAGAGTCATAAATATGAGAAATTGGAGAAATTGGTGAAATTATTTTCCCTGAATTATATTCAGGGAAAACTGTCAGAACAGATCTCTAGGTAGCACTGGGGCAACAAGGGGGAGGGGTAGAAAAATGGAAAGGGGGCATAAGACAATTTAAAATAAACACCATTCTGCTTAGTTCCTATTCCTACCTCCTCACATGAGTTTACATAGGTTTACACAAGTTTAAATGGTTATAAAATTGTATGTAAGATCTAATAAAGGATAATCTGGAGAAATTTATTTATAAATTTATAATCTGAGTTAACCATTAACATATTATAGGACTTTGTGCTAATAATCTATCCTCTTTAGACTTCAGTATTCTCCTTGAAATAAGGATGAAACTATTTGCTCTGACTAGTTCATAGAACAGTTTTACGCACCAAATTAGAAACATCAAAGGGTTGCCTATGCCTTAGAGCACTGTATAAAGTAAGATAGCATCATTACCTTCTTATTCACTTTTTGCCAGAAGTGCATTCCATATATTATACCATTACCTTTTTGAATATTTCTTACCAGAAGCTACATACACATTTACATTTAGTCTTTTGAGTTTTTATTTAAATCTTTATTTAGTGATTATAGGGTGCTTCAAAAGTCATAGAAATGGCAATTCTAACTTAAACAATAAAATATTTTGTAGAGTGTCATTATTTCCACAGTATCACATTCTCTACCACAAATTTAAGGGTTTTCCCTAGTGGGTGTTAAGGTGAATTACTCACATGGTTTAAATATTTTTAAATGTATTTATTGAGGCATTTCTCATAATTAAGAGTGCAAATTTTAAGTAAATCTGATCTTCCATATATATTCATCTATGTAATAACCATACAGATCAAGATTTAGAACTGAGGGGACAGAAGGCTCCTTTCTGGCCCCTCCCAACCAGTAGTCTCAAAGATAAAAACTATTTAATCTAGTTAATGAAAGATAATGTTTTTAAATATCAAATTTATTTATGATTAAAAACGAGACGTATTTATGTGCATCAGATTCCCTGATGAAAAATTGTGTGTGCAACATATGTTAATCAATAAAACCATCCATCAAGCACCTATACTTGGCACTTTTTTAGATGCAATCTGCAATTTTTTTTTGATGTGTGAATTTAGCTATCATTTATTCAGAAAGGTATACAGAAAATAGCATAGACAAGGGAAATGTCCAAGATGGTGGAGTAAGAACACCCTGAGCTCACCAACTCCCACAGACACACAAACATTACAACTATTTACAGAGCAACTATCAACATGAATGACTTGAAGATTAGCAGAAAAGATTTTCCACAACTAAAGGTGTAAAGAAGGAATAACAATGAGATGGGTATGAGGAACAGAGACTTGGCATAGTCAAGACCCACACCCTTGGAGAGGTGACCCACAAGAAGGAAGGTAATTACAATTGCAGAAGTTCTCCTCAAAGAGTAAGAAGTCTGAAGCCCCACATTGGGCTTCCCTGCCCAGGGGTCCTACACTGGGAAGATGAGTCCCCTGAATATCTGGCTTTGAAAGCCAGCAGGGCTTGTGTGTAAGAAAGCCAGAGAGTTACAAGAAACAGAGACTTTGCTCTTAATGGGTGTGTGCATGATCTCACACATCCTGACACCCAGCACAGAGGCTGTAATTTGAAAGGAGACTGGGTGAGAATCACTTGCTGATCTCAGAGAGCCTTCCCAAGAGACAGGAGGCAACGGGGACTCCCCCTGGGGACACAGATGCTGGTGGCAGCCATTTGGGGGAGCTTTTTCTACCATGAGGACACTGGTGCTGGTAAGCACCATTTTGAAGTCCTCCTTCTAGTGTATTAGCACCAGGAGCTTACCCCCTGTCAGTGGATTGGCACCAGTCCTATGACCACCTGGGCCAAGCAGCCAGCCATGCAGAGACCCAGCCTCACCCAGAGTTGGCAGACACAAGCTCTGAGACCCCCAGCCACAACAACCAGCCACCCTGGGACTTGGCTCCTCCCACCAGCAAGCTGGCACCAGCCCAGGATCCCCTGGGTCATGCAGCCAGCTATAACAGGACAAGGCCCTACCCACCAGAGGACTGGCAGCCACCACACAAGGCAGGCCCTGGAAGCCAACAGGGAAGTGTGCTTCTGGGCTCCATAGGATGTCTCCAACATAAGGCCACTTCTCCAAGATTGGGAAACATGATCAACCTACCTAATATGTAGAAATAAACACAGAGGATTAGGCAAAATGAGGAGGCAGAGTAATGTTCCAAATGAAAGAATAAGACAAAACCTCAGAAAAATAACTAAGCTAAGTGGGGACAGGCAATCAACCTGACAAAGAGTTCAAGGTAATGAACATAAAGATGCTCACTGAACTCAGGACAAGAATGGATGAACACAGTGAGAAATTTAACAAAGAATTTAAAAACATAAAGTAGAAACAAACAGAGTTGAAGAATACAGTAACTGGAATAAAAAATACACTAGAAAGGGATCAACAGTAGATTAGATGATATAGAGGAACAGATCAGTGAACTGAAAAACAGAGTGGTAGAAATCATCCAAGCTGAACAGAAAAAAGAATTTGAAAAAATGAGGATACTTTTGAAAACCTCTGAGACAACAACAAGCTTACTAACATTTTCATTATAGGAGTTACAGAAGGAGAAAAGAGAGGAAAAGGCACAGAGGACTTATTTGAAGAAATATCTGAAAACTTCCCTAACCTGGGAAAGGACATCCAAGACCAGGAAGCACAGAATCCCAAACAAGATGAAACCAAAGAGGTCTACATCAAGACACATTACAATTAAAATGGCAAAAAATAAAGATAAAAAGTGAATATTGAAAGCAGAGAGGGAAAAGCAACAAGTTATATACAAGGCTACTCCCATAAGGTTATCAGCTGACTTTTTAGCAGAAATTCTACAGGCCAGAAGGGAGTGGCATGGTACATTTAAAGTGATAAAAGGGAAAAACCTATAACCAAGAATACTCTACCAGGCAAGGCTTTCATTTAGATTTGATGACAAGATCAAAAGTCTTACAGAGAAGCAAAAGTTAAAAAAGTTCAGCACCAGCAAACCAGCCTTACAAGAAACATTTAAGGAACTTCTCTAAGTGAAAAAGGAAAGGCCAAAATTAGAAATGTGAAAATTATGAAAAGAAAAACTCTCATTGGTAAAGGCAAATATACAGTAAAGGTAGTAAACCATTCATGTACAAAGCTAGTAGGAAGGCTAAAGACAAAAGTAGTAAAATCATATGTATCACAATAAGCAGTTAAGGGACACACAAAACAATCAGATATAAAATATAATATCGAAAACAGTAATCATGAGGGGAGGAGAGTTAAGTATGCAGGGTTGTTAAAATGCATTTGAAATTAAGAGATCAGCAACTTAAAACGCATACATTTTGAGTATATTCAGGTGCCAGTATTTAAATGCTAAAGCATTTTTACCAATAGTAAATGCTAGGTCTGAGTGGATAGGGATAAATAAAACTTTGAGGAACAGGAGACTATCTATCATCCAGGGATGAGTGAGTGTTGCAATGAGATTTGAAAGTTGGCTCAAACTGGGGAGGCAGAGAACAGAACATTTAAGATGAAAGGAGAATTAAAACAGATACGGAAGTAGTGTGAGTTTATGAAATAGCATAAAATAGTACACAAAATAACACTGAATAGGCAGAAGTAGAAGAAATATGCTGAGTAATCGTGAAAATTAATGCTGCATAGGTAGAAACAGCTTGAAGAAGACATTGAAAGTAAGGCAGGGACTTTGAATGGTTGAAAACTGAATGCTGCTAAAAGGTTCTGAGAAGAGAAGAGATGTTTTTAGAGCAGGGCTTAAGGAAGCTGGATGTGTGGAGGCCAAAGCAGGATGGAGGCTAGCGCAGATGCCTTTGCAGGGATCTCACTCTGAGATGGGTGTGCCAGCAGTAGAACTGATTAGAAATCAGGAAGCAAAATCAGCAGTGCGACGTGTTGACAGATACTAATTAGACCATCATAAAGGAGGCTACACCAAAAATGATGCCAAGATTTTGCAACTGGCTGACTGGAATCATGGGATCCCCTCAGAAGAAAGGAAGACAGGGAAGGTGTGAAGTCTGAGTTGACTGAATGCAAACTTGCATGTCTAGACATCCCTCCATCATTCTGAAGTCGTATGATTGGAGCTCCTGTGAGAGGATAAGACCTGTGCTACAAATTGGGTAATTATCAGAAGATGGGTTGTGGGTGACACTAGGACAAATTTTACCATGGGAGGGGAGGAGGGACATTGGAGCAACACAGAGGCAGAGACGAGTACAAGAAATGGTACTAGCAAATCTTCGTTTTAAAGGGGTCAACAGGACTGAGAGCTAGTAAACCCAGGTAAGTAAAAGGTTTTACCTCAAAGAAAGCTGCATCATTCAGAGGAGGCAGGTTTGGACACCAGACTTTCACAGTGAGCAAGACAGATGCTCCCAAGTTAAAAGGGCTAATCTGATCCTACGACAGTTTGCTCCTTGTCCTTGTTTATTTTCCTTGCTATAGGGCAGTGTCAAAGACTTGAGTTATTCAATAAACCAAAGAGGGGAGAAAAAGTATCCACTTATATCAATTTGCATCTGGTTAAATCAAAGTGAGAAGGAGGGAGGAAAAAACTTCTTTTAGAAATGATGTTTAAAAATATGATAACGGGGCTTCCCTGGTGGCGCAGTGGTTGAGAGTCCGCCTGCCAATGCAGGGGACACAGGTTCGTGCCCCGGTCCGGGAAGATCCCACATGCCGCGGAGCGGCTGGGCCCGTGAGCCATGGCTGCTGAGCCTGCGCGTCCGGAGCCTGTGCTCCGCAATAGAAGAGGCCACAACAGTGAGAGGCCCGCGTACTGCAAACAAACAAACAAACAAACAAAATATGATAACAGGGGCTTCCCTGGTGGCGCAGTGGTTGAGAGTCCACCTGCCGATGCAGGGGACACGGGTTCGTGCCCCGGTCTGGGAAGATCCCACACGCCGTGGAGCGGCTGGGCCCATGAGCCATGGCTGCTGAGCCTGCGTGTCCAGAGCCTGTGCTCCGCAACGGGAGAGGCCACAACAGTGAGAGGCCCGCGTACCGAAAAAAAAACAACAAAAAATTATGATAACAAATGAGTTCTCCAAATGGAGGAGCAAACACAGAAGAAAAAAAAATCATGACACTAAGAACTTTCTTAGTCAAGAAACTCTTGACTTAAGTAACACCCACCATTGAGTATGTTAGAAAATAAACAGAATAAAGAAGTTTGGAAATGTAAGAAAATTACTGGCAGTATAATGTTATAGAATAACCATGACAATATTAATATATTGTACACTTACTATGAGCAGGCACTCTTCTAGAATTCTACACTGAGTCAATTATCCAGAGAAGAGGAGGCATTATTATTCTAACTGTATAGGTGAGGAAAAACTAAGCTCAGGCAGAGTAAGTGTTGAGGCAGAAATTACACAGCTAAGAAGTTATGGAACCAGGATATGAATCGTCCTTAAATATGTCATACTCTGTACCCTTTTCTACAAAGTGGAGACAGTAGTATTTAGCACATGCAGGTAGGTATAATGGTCAAAAGGGTTTTGCAAAGGAAAACAATTGGCATAGTTTCTGGACCATATAATAGCGGATGTTTGTATTTGTCCCTGAGGAGCCAAGGGGCATCACGAGGGTACTGAAAGCCTGAGAAGCAGAGGGAGGAAAGGAAGGTGACAATGAGAAGCTTGGTATTAGGGAGAATCCCGTTCTGATTAGAGCTCGTAGCGGGGGAGAGGGTGAGGGCAGAATTGGATCTCTAGCTCCTGTGCCCCATCCTCCAACTGGTCTAAGACAACTACATGTATATATATACATATATATATATGTTATACATACATATATATTATATATATTATACATACATATATTATATATATTATACATACATATATATTATATATATTATATATATACATATATAAAATTTGATGAATGAATAATTGAAGTGGCTTTAACTCTCTACTTAGTGTGGATAAACTAGCAGTTCATATTTGAATGTTTCTTCTCATTCTTTTTCATTTGTATTTATTTGGTTTAATTTGACTGTAAATAAATTCATACAGTTCTCATTTCATGAATGCATTCAGACATTCATTTGGTAAACACTTACTGAGCACCACTGGGCAACAAGCATTCTCTCTCAAATGGCTCTTCTGCTGTCTTCATAAAAGGTTAAATAAGGAACAACTCCAAATATTATTATAGAAACATACAGTTTCCTCTAGTTAAGATTCTGATGTCCAGAGTGGGAAATCTAGCGAAGCAGCATTCCTAGAGAACGTCATTTTGACAAGGGTTGTTTCTCATGATGTTACATGAGGTACATGCCTACTTGGCGAGAATCTGCTCAGTCAGTAGTTTGGTTATCCAGCCAATTACAGCCACTGGTTATAAGCATGTCACTAGGTAGCTTTCTGGAACTTTCCTTAAAAGACATCTGGAGTATTCCCATTGCCCTGTCTTAATCTATTCTTGTCTTTTTCAGTCCTGCTCCCTGGAACATAATGCCACCTGGACCATGAGGACAATGCCTACACCTAGAGATGATAGAATGGTGAGGACTAATGGAGCTTGGATCTCTGAGGATGATTTGAGCACATCCTCCATCCGACTTCTGAGCTACATGATATTAGACTTTTTCAAAAAAGAGAAATAAACCTATATCTTGTTTAAAACTTTATTACTCAGGGATTTTGTAATATCCATGAACAAATACAGATTCAAATGCAAGCTCTGTCATTTATTGATTTTATGAACATGCACCTAAATTTAGCACATGGTCCTTAGTTTTCTCATCTTTAAACTAAAGATCGAATACTCATTATACAAGTTTATTGTGAGAATTAAATAATTTAGAAAAATCAATTAGGATTGTGCCTGATGCAAAGTAAGTGTTCAATAAATGGTAGCTGCTATTTTTATTGTAGACATAATAATCCTTATATCCCATTGCTTGAATGAAGACTCAGGGAATTTTTTAAAGATTTCTAGTAAAGAAACATAAACTATTCATTTGCTTTTTAAAGCATATGGGCTGACTGTATATCTGTGAGGATTATAGGATCCATTGTACTGGAGGAAAAATTAAACATTTCTATATCTCACAGCAAAAATGACTTTCTTTAGTAATATCAATCTTATCCAGACCCAAGTCTCATGATCAAGAAAAGAACAAAATGTCATAAATCAATGCAGCTATTTCAGTTGATTCACATTAAAGTACAAATATATGTTTTGAGACCCAATGTCTTTAGGATAGAGAAATGAGAGACATACCATTGATTGTTTATTATAACTAACACATTCCAAAATAAAATTAGGGTGATTTATGAATATTGTCAGAGCATTAAAATATGGTTAGAATAAAAGATAAGACCAAATATGTAAAGTCAGCATGTAGACCATGAGACTCAATCCAGTAACTGATATTGGGCAGCAGATACGTTTCCAAGTTTACCTGGCAGGAAAATTAAGTGGAAAATAAGACTAGTTAAAGAGGTTATTGTCCATGAGAAAAGGTATACTAGGTTCTCTGGAGAAAAAAGATTTATCACATAAAAAATTTATTTCGCAATAAGAATTAAGGAAAAATATCTTGCCTCCACATAGTGATATTCTGAGCTGCAACTAATCTCAGAAGAGTAACTATAAAAAAATTTTAAAACTAAAACCTAAAAGAATTAGGACTAAGCCTGGATTAATTTAGATACTTACCTGTAGTTTCACTGATTATATTGCCTATGTCTTAGGGTTGAGGAAAGCTTGATTTTTATGATTTAATGAAAATCTTTGATTACCTTGAAATCAATTTTCTTGATCATCACAGGAAAAAAGTTTGTTTTTGATGTTAGGGATGTGTGTGTGTGTGTGTGTGTGTGTACACGTGCACACATGTGTGTGTTTTCAGAAGTAGTATTGGCAAGGGGATTCTCAGTATATACACTATTATTCAATGTAACTATGTTTTCCCACCCTACTTTTCACACTACACATATGTGCACACACATGCACACACTCATGTGCTCACACACCCCACATAAACATTCTCTGGAGTACACATATCTATTAAACTTTTATCAGTTAAAAAGAAAAATAGTCTTTGCAGGGACAACTGAGATTAGTTAGTGGTGCAGGTGATGAAAGAGCAACCTAAGTTAAGTCCTAATTCTTTACTTTTCTGAGATTGGTTTTAGCTCACAACATCATTAAGTATACTATTTAAAACTGAAAATTACAAGTTGTGTTAATTTAAAAAGCTCATATGGATTCGTTGTGTATTGGGAAATATTTGAATATATTATGTATTAGTATTCATACATGTTACATGAAAATGGTACATACAGGAGGACAGCTCATTTCCAAAAGTTATTTTTAACAAAGTGATTAACAATCCTAAAGGAAACTGAACTCAGTTATTTGTATTTGAATCAGAATTACATATTATAGTTATTTGGGCTTTTGTTTTTCTTCTGGGACCTATTAAAATGCTCAGGATAAAATATATCTGTCAATTCCTGTATTCTTATTCACATTCAAAACTGGAAAAACGATTGGTTAAGAATGTGCTTCTTCTCATCACATTCAAAAGGAAGTCCACAAACCAGCAAAAAATAATAAATCTGCTGCAAATCTTTTCTATTTACTCTCCCCCATCAGCAGTTTTGGAAGAGCTTTCCATTGTCTTCTCCATTTGATTTTAGTACAAGAAGCCACAAAAATTGCTGGTTGGGGAGAAGTCACAGCAATAAATCCAGAAAATTCTATTTACCTCATAAGGAAAACATAAGCACACAGACACATATATACACACACACACAAAGTATACAAGAGAAAGGAGCCTTTCCCCTAGAGATAGTCATGTTCACCAGTGTTCACCAGTGTTGGGTAAACCTGAAAATTTACACTTTCATGTTATATTCCCTTTTAATGTATCTGATTTGTCCACTGAAGGACACAGAAAGCCATCTTTTTTTTTTTTTTTTTTTTTTTTTTTTTTGGTACGGCGGCCTCTCACTGTTGTGGCCTCTCCCGTTGCGGAGTACAGGCTCCGGACGCGCAGGCTCAGCGGCCATGGCTCACGGGTCCAGCCGCTCCGTGGCATGTGGGATCTTCCCAGATCAGGGCATGAACCCGTGTCCCCTGCATCGGCAGGCGGACTCTCAACCACTGCGCCACCAGGGAAGCCCAGAAAGCCATCTTTCCAGATTATATAAGTGAAGGGGTCAACATTTGCTGGCCTATAAATTCTGGAATTTCTCAAGAGATGCTAGAGACACAAACTTTCAGATGATCTTAAGTCATGTTTTATAAGTGTTATGTTGGTTCATCTTTATCTTTACATCAAATCACTGCCCCAAGGAACACGGGCAGCTACAGTGCTGGGAGAACTTATATCTTGCCCAGGCATCCAAGGTTCATGTAGGCTTCTGCACAGACAGCCAGAATTATGTCTGTATGTCGTCCTTAGTTTTGGCATAAGGCCACCAATCCATTTTTTAAATTGAAACAAAATATGTTTGTCTAATGTCGCTTGGAGTTCTGCTTCTACCAGAATCCCTGGGTGGGCCAGCAAATTTTTTGAATACATGATGGCACGTTCAACTCTGAGAGTGTATGCTTCCCCACCCATTCCAGTCTAATTGTTTAGTAGAACAAAGGACTTTTTTTGTTGGAAAAAAAGAGATCAGGGCACCCTGAGCAGCATCCCCTGAAAGGTAGCTTGGTCAGTCCTTCTCCATGTTTGCGTGATTACATGAGAATGTTCTTAGCCCAGAGTTCAACAAGCTTATTAAGTCCACTGAATATCACAGGGGTACTCAAAGCCCAAATAGAGGAAAAATAGAAGTATAGTAATATAATGAATAAAGACCTAGTTTCAAACCGAAGTACACATAGTTATTAACTGTGGAATCTTAGACAAAGCATGGTTTCTCAAAATACAATTTCCTCATCTGTAAAATGAGGGAAATAATACTTGCCTTATTGGTGTTACTCATCTGAGGACAAATATTATTTAAAATTGGGTAACATATGGCCCAAGATTGTAGCCACGGTTGAGATGGTATAACTTGTTGTTTTAGACATAGTGAGTACACAGTAAATATCTGCTAACTTAAAAGGGAAGGTGCACATGGTATAAAGCTTAAATTTAAGGCCCTATGTTATGTGCTGTCCTGACATCTGGTAAATATGGAAGGGCTTCAAATGGCCTAATGGCCAAGTTGTCTTCCCCACTCTGCTCTGTGGATAAGGTCCTCTAGCCCAACAATCCTCCTTATCATGGGGACAAGGTACAGTTCCTGCTTATCTCTGAGTAGCAGGTTTCAGTTCCTTGCCAGCCCTTTGAAATATCAAGCAAGCTGATTACATCCCCTGTGGGAATAAGGGGTCACCTCATCCTCTTGGTTCTACAAATGCTGCCTCCCACATTGCCTATCTGTTCACTTTGTTCCCTAGTGCAACCCCATGTGGCCATGCATGGCATGTGCCATCCTCTTCCCCATTCTGTGAGTCTATGTGATTAATAAACTGCTGTCTATCTCATCTGTCTAGTGTCTGGTGTTGTGTGTGTGTGACCATGGCCATCGCCATAGCCATAGGGTGGGAATGGGAATCTCTCCCTCACCAAATGGGTGAGCAGGAAATGATTAAAACAATAGGTAAATAAAAGAAAGTGAGCAAATGAGGGCAAAAGGGGAAGAAAAGTAGGAGAATGCAAATAATGGGAAATAGAATAAAGAGTTAGAGTCACAGGAAGAGGAGTATTATATGGCTAGCCAAAATAGCCTTAAAAGTTGCTTCTTCCTGAACTCTTGATATATTCAAATGAAAATGATATATTTTTCAACATAAATCTGTATATGGATTGATGCGAACATTTTTTTTAAATGCACAATTGAAAATCGGCAATTTTGTTTCTTTATAGATGAAAAGAAATAGATGAAAAGAAATAGAAATAAGGTCTTGTATGCATTTATTTTAAGACATATTTCATAAGATCAGCAATATGACTGGTGTCCTTTTGTGTATCAGTGTGGGTTGGGGAATGTGGGCAGACAGCCTGGTTCTTTAGAAGAAATCTCACTTCTCCGGAGGCTGACATTTAGCAATTTTGTATTAGTTATGTCTCCTTTGAATTGCTCAGAGGACAGGAGGGCTTCATAAATACAAACTTAATTAAATGTGAAGACTAGGTGGTGGATTTGAGATGAAGAGGTGGGGAGAGCTCACACTGCCATGTTTTTCAACAAATCAGTATGGTTAAATAAATGGGAAAGTCATGATAAATCCCCTGCTAAAGTTCACTCTATTTTAGGAAGGTGCTTCATGTAATTAAAATACTTATGAAATAGTCCTCTGTTTCTCTACAGGGAATGATCAGGACAGGAACAGAAGAATTTCTTTACTCTGGTTTCCTTAGAACCTGAATTAAACAAAGTAAATAACTTTTTTTACTTATAAAATTTTAGATTATTACATTAATAAAAATAACAAAATATTAACACCAGATCTTGGGATTCCAGAGCCTATGCTTCTCCTGCTACCCCACTAACACTCCATCATGAGGCACTGTTCTCATCTCTATCCAGCTCTTGTCAACGCATTCAACACTAATTCGCTTACTTCCAAAATACATTTTCCTGAGCATTTGCAAAGGGATTAGGCACATTTCTTCTACTGCAGTATGACTGTAAGCGGAGCAAGAGGCTAATTTGGTTTCCCCTTGAATTGGATTCTTTCTTAACTGGATGTTGATTATTTGAGGATCTGGGTGGGATCCTGAAAAAAACCAAATTAAGATCAACTGATTGTATGGTTGATGGCCTCATTCTTGCCTACACTTGAACTTAGGCATCTCCACTTTCAAGATGTTCCTAAGTAGTTCTTCCTTGGAGAAATTTCCATTCCTGTTAATACTTCTATCAATTGAAATCACTTTTTAAAATTCTATATTGAGTGGGTATACTGCACTCTACTGAGCAAAATGGAGGATATAAAAATAAGGAAGATTAGGGCTTTGCTTTCAAAGAGTTACAGTCTAGTGGAAGAGCTGTCTTGTACACAACCACTAATTTCCTGGTGATTCTGTTTCATATCATTCACGTCTTTATGCCTTCTCCCCAAAGTAAAACCTAACCAATCTCATAAATAATTTATTGTAATGTTGAACCCTCTTTGCAAGTTAACAATTGCTTTTTAATAAGAATTCTCTGGAGAAAATAATAACTCAGATGAATAACTCCAAAAGAAGGAATTTCAGGAACTCTAACACGTTGCTTATAGAGGTTTGGTATAGATAGTTAACAACATAGCATCCCTCAAGTGACATCCACTTATTTTTATCTATGTATATGGCTAACTAACTCTGATATGTGATATGTCATTCTCACCTGCAATCAACTAAATTTTGATCCAGACAACTGACCCACTTCCTATGTGACACACTGGCATTATTTTGAATTTTCACCTTTTACATACAACTTACTGTGTTTGGTATCTTTGTGGTATTTTAGGAGAAAAGCAGTCCCTATGTGGCCTGAATAATGTCAGAGTTTTCACATTATTAGTATGCAGGATTTGGGTTATGGAACAATGTTGCCAGCAGACTTGAAGATGTGTTTAGAATACATGCAGTGTTAAGAGCCTCTTCAGTGATTCACAGCAGTTACAATTTTTGCTTTTATTAAACTAGAGCAATTGAAGACGAAAATGCCTTGCTTTTTCTTTAAGGAGCAGTGGGTGAGGGGAGGCCTAATATCTTAACCCAAAACCAAAATATTGAGTATATGCAAATTTGCCCTTTTACAGTATGAACCAAATTGTTCATCTCTACACAAAGAAAGGAAAAAGGGACTCCCAAGGTCATGTTTCCTGAATGTTTAATTGTACAATGACAATTCAATAACCTTTCTGGAATACAGATATATGAGGATCAACCTGATTTGTTTAGTCACTGGTAATGTTATCATGATCACACATAAATATGAAAAGAAAAAGAAAAAAAATAGAGACCAATTCAACTATTTAAAATAAACTATTATCATCTCCATCTTAAAAAACTTTATAAGAATATCTAAATAAATGTTTTTTCCCTGAATCCTCCCTTAGATATTAATGTCTAAGATTATAATGTCTGATAATCTTTTGAACACAAAATAAGAAAATGAAAAAGACAAATGTTTACTTGTCCACTTTTGAAAGCTAGCAATTTGGGAAACAATTTGAAGATACTGGGACAGGGAATATACTGTATAGAAAAGGAGCATATAATATTGCTGTTAATATTTTGGGAAAATTAGAAATACACATTATAGACTAAATTAAGACTAATTCTCAAGTATTGTACTTAGATATAGTTGAACTGCAATTACTAACAAGTATCAGGGTAAATATTTTTTGAATCACTTTAATAAAACATTCAGAAACATGAATATCTGTACCACAAGCATAGCCTTTATATATTAAAATTTAGCATTTCATCTAGTGAGGTTTCAGAAATGTTTACATCCTGGGAGAGTGTTCAGGACTCCTTTTGCTTCAGAAATCACTCAAAACTCTACAGCAAAAACAGAGCATCTCCTGAAAATGTATGATGTCACAATTTTTTCCTTAATTATAAGAGCAATAAGATCCATTTTGGAACATTTATATATAGATATAATAAATTATGCATTTTCTTTAACTAAAGACAGCCACTATTAATAGTTTACTTTTATACTTTAAGGTCTTTGAATGCAGTTAAAATAATACAATACATTCATATATATATTTTAACATCTTTATTGGAGTATAATTGCTTTACAATGGTGCGTTAGCTTCTGCTGTATAACAAAGTGAATCAGCTATATGTATACATATATCCCCATATCCCCTCCCTCTTATGTCTCCCTCCCAACCTCCCTATCTCACCCCTCTAGGTGGTCACAAAGCACCAAGCTGTTCTCCCTGTGCTATGCGGCTGCTTCCCACTAGCTATCTATTTTACATTTGGTAGTGTATGTAAGTCCATGCCACTCTCTCACTTCTTCCCAGCATACCCTTCTCCCTCCCTGTGTCCTCAAGTCCATTCTCTACGTCTGCATCTTTATTCCTGTCCTGTCCCTATGTTCTTCAGAACCTTTTTTTATTTTAGATTCCATATATATGTGTTAGCATACGGTATTTGTTTTTCTCTTTCTGACTTACTTCACTCTGTATGAAAGCCTTTAGGTCCATCTACCTCACTACAAATAATTCAATTTCATTTCTTTTTATGGCTGAGTAATATTCCATTGTATATATGTGCTACATCTTCTTTATCCATTCATCTGTCGATGGACACTTAGGTTGTTTCCATTTTTTCATTTAAATGTAAGTAATAGGCATTTCCTTATCAATTAAGGTTTTAATACAAAGAGATCCCAAATTTATGTTTTCTTTAAAGGACTCAAGAATAAATCCATTATGATTTAGACTCAAGCAGCAACTTTTATCTCAACAGAAGCTGAGAGAAAGTCATTACCATTCAAAAATTCAATACCTGGGGCTTCCCTGGTGGCGCAGTGGTTGAGAGTCTGTCTGCCGATGCAGGGGACACTGGTTCGTGCCCCGGTCCGGGAAGATCCCACATGTGCGGAGCGGCTGGGCCCGTGAGCCATGGCTGCTGAGCCTGCGCGTCCAGAGCCTGTGCTCCGCAACGGGAGAGGCCACAACAGTGAGAGGCCCGCGTACCGCAAAAAAAAAAAAAAAAAAAAAAAAAAAAAAAAAAAAAAAGCGCTGTAAAAATTCAATACCTGATTTTTTTTTTAATATATAGAACTGAAAGATTTGAGGAACTGTAAGAACAAAACGGGGTAAATCTAAAAGCTTGTCATAATAATATGCAACCCTGTAGTAAAAGGGCTATTTTGGTTTGCAGTTCAGCTCTCAGAAACTGGTTTAGAAAGTATCCAACTCAAAAAAATAAAAGCAATCTCATCCTGTACTTCTTATAAGTGAAAAGTGCATTTCAGTGGGTGAACCTGCCATGTACTGTGACAGGAATTTTTGCAAATACGAATTAATTTAATCCTCAAATAACCCATATAAATGAAAATATCACTCCTAATGTTAACACTCAGCCTCCCAATAGCTAATAATAATAATAATAGCAACCATTTTACTGTCACTCAAATACTCATTTAAGGCACTTACTATGTGTTTGAAGTGCATTATCTCATTTAAAACGTAATCTCAAACAATATCACAAGGTAGATATTTACTCCTATTTTATAGAACACAGAGGCTCAGAAGGATTAAGTAGTTTGTCTGAGGTCATACAGCCACTGATGGAAAGAATTGTCAGTATTCAAACTCAGCCCTGTCTGATATCATCATCTGTACTTTCTTCCTCAACACATCCTGGTGCATAACTGTTCTGAAATGTTGATGGAGTAGGCAGACTCTCTGCATGGGATGATATGTCTGCCTGAAAAATAAAAATCAACATGCCTGCCTGAAATCCCACTCCCCTAGCATGCTCTTTCTCTCTGTTTTATTTTTCTTGGCTTTTGATTCTCAAAAGCCTCTGATTTTAATGTGAACTACCTTAGAACGTGAAAAATCTTAACTAGTAACACTTAAGGTTGTGGAGGAACAGAATATTGCAATTGACAGCAAGCTGAAAGTTGGTCTCCATGAAATGGAACCAGCAAAAGGGCATTAAAAGTGCATGTGAGGTTCAACCACTACACACCTGTTGGGATAGACAAATCCAGAACACTAACAAGAGAGCAAACGCTGGTGAGAACATACAGCAACAGGAATTTTTACTTATCGATAGTGGGAATTCAACATGGTACAGCCACTTTGGAAGATAGTTGGTGGTTTCTTACAAAACTAAGCATACTCTTACCATACCATCCAGAAATCCCACTCCAATCTATTTACCCAAAGGATCTGAAAACTTATGTCCACACAAGAACCTGCACATGGATGTTTATAGCAGATTTTTTCTGTAATTGCCAAAACTTGGAAGCAACCAACAAGTCCTTCTATAGGTGAATGGATAAATAAACTGTGGTATATCCAGACTATTGAATAGTATTCAGCTCTAAAAAGAAATGAGCTGTTGTGAAAAGACATGGAGAAAACATAAATGTATGAAGCCAATCTGCAAAAGCAGTGTGATTCCAACTATATGATATTCTGGAAAAGGCAGAACTATGGAGACAGTAAAAAGATCAGTGCTTGCTAAGGTTTAGGGTGGGAGAGGGATGAAAAAATGCATGTGAGGACCAAAAAGAAGGGGAACATCAGAAATGTACTTGTCCACTTTGCCTTGGCTTAGTCATGTTTATGTGTGTATGTGCAGATAGATGAAGCAAAATGTAGGCATTATTTAGCTAGACAAAATTCACCCAGCATATAAAATACTTATTTGTTTTGACTTGAGAATTTTCCAAGAGGCCACTTACATGAATCTCATTTATTGGCTAATCATTCAATCATATCTTTTCTACTTTGCCTGGATGAGCAGTCTGAAACACAGGGACTGATGTGCCACTCTGAAAACAGAGCCAGTAATAAAAAAACGCTGCATGAGATTCTTTTATGGGTTGTTCACCTCTGCAAAAGCACCAGCAGAGGTTGATTTTCTTTCATTTCTAAGTTAACATCTTTCTTTTCTTGCATTCACATTTTTGTCAGTCTTGCCTTACAATTCCCTGTATCTGCCAACATTTGGTTGCATCAAGTAAATTTATTGTTTTCCCTGCTCTTCATTTTCCTCTCTACTTCCTTGATATTTTCAGACAAAAATGTTGGGTTCTTTTCCTAAAAAGTGGTATTAGTGGGTTTCTCCTCTGTTGATCTAAAGATAGGTGCTATCCATTTTACCCTCAAATTTTCAGAACTAGATACATCATTGAGTTTAAAGGTTAGTCTCACATAAAAGTTTTTGTACGTTTCTCTTACTCTGAGTAGTATTGATAGTATAGATGTAGAACATGAAAAAAATCTATCTATCTATTCATCTATCTATCATCAATCATATATCTGTGATGGTTAATTTTATGTGTCAGCTTCCCTGGGCTAAGGGATACCGAGACAGCTGGTAAAACATTATTTCTGGGTGTGTCTGTGAGGTTGATTCTGGAGGAAATTGGCACCAGTGACCCCCCCTTACACCAGTGGCCGCCTGGTTCTCAGGCCTTCAGATTTGGAATGAATTATATCACCAGCTTTCCTCATTCTCCAGCTTCCAAAAGGCCTACTGTGGGACTTCTTGGCTTCAATCAGCTTATGAGCTAATTTCTACAATAAATCTCCTCTTTTATATCTATCTATCTATCTATCTATCAACATACATCCTATTGGTTCTGTTTCTCTGGAGAACCCTGACAAATACACCATCTACCTATTTATCTATCTATCCACAAACATATTTATTATTTTAGATATATATAAATAAATGTATACATACTATATATGTATATATAATATATGTTACAGTAACTGTCTTGGAAATTGAAAATAAAAGTCAATGATATTTTTGTATGCAAAGCCCAAATGAGATACTAGGCAATTATTTTTTATTGAGACACACATGATTTTATCTCTGGTATACCTATTTCTATTTTAAAAAATGTATGAAGTTTTAAAGAAAGAAAAGAAACAAACAACATCAGAAATAAAAATAATTTAAAGTAAAGAAGAATTTGGTTTATTACTGCTGTTTTGGGTTGTTGTTGTTTTAAACACAGTCTCCATTAAAATGGTCCAGGTGGGTATATTAGTCAGGGGTTCTTCAAAGTCAATAGGAATATATATATATATATATATATACACACACACACACACACACACATAGAGAAAATATTATATATTGATATCAAATATATATTACATTTATATAAAACTGCATTATATATTGTATTTACATATATGATTTTATATTCATACATATATATATATATATATATAAAATCGAGAGAGAGAAGTCCCAAGATCTGTAGGCAGCAAGATGAGGGAGGGAGACTCAATGGTGCAGTTTTAGTCCTCATCTAAAGTTCTGAGAATCAGGAGAGCCAATGGTGTAAGTTCCAGTCTAAGTGCAGGAGAAGATCAATGTCCCAGCTCAACAGTCAGGCAAGAGGAGCTTCCTCTTACTCAAACTTTTTGTTCTATTTAGGTCTTTGCTTGCTTGGATGAGGTCCACCCACATGAGGGAGGGCACGTGCTTTACGCAGTCTATCTATCCAAATGTTTATCTCATCCAAAAACACCTTTAGTGAGACACACAGAACAATGTTTGATCAAATATCTAGGCACCCCATGGTCCAGTCAACTTGACACAAAAAATTAACTATTACAGTGAGTAAAATATTTCCAGAGTAGCTAAAGTTTACTAAGAAAGAATATAATCTGAGCTGTTATCTTGAAAACTTGAGTAATGATATCATTATTAAATATATTTTAATTCATTCTTATTAAAGAAGCTAATCATCAACTTTTAATGATTTTTTCCCTCAAGCATTTATTGCGTACCTATTACATTCTTGGTCTTTATGTGTGTATTTGGTAAGGGGAATGGATATCTTTACTACGGTACTATTTTAACTTATACTGATACTATTTTAACTTATACTGATACCTTCCTAAATGTTCAAAATGGGAGATTAGGTGAATCAACAATGGTACATAGACACAGTAAAGCACTCTGCAGTTAGAAAAATAATGAGGGCCTCTGTGAACTGATATAGAGTGTGTCTAAAAAATACTAAGTAAAAAAGCAAACTTCAAAAAAAAATTGTATATTTATGTATATACATACATACCCACATATCTGTATATATATGACCTGAATGAAATCCAGAATCAGAGAATGGTTCACCTCACAGGTAAAATACAACAATCATTTATTTCACTATTGAAGTAACAGAGACTCAGAGACAATTGTCTGACTCCAAGATCACAGATGAGGTCAGAAGCAATACCTTCTTCTTCCCAACACTGACAGGCTTGGAATGAACTGGGAGAAAGCTAGCATGAGTCCTACTGGAGCGAGTATTAACTACAGTGTCTTTATTGTGCTAAAGTTCTAGATGAAGTTACTCTCCCCTACATTACCTGCTGGTGGCTGTCTTAACAAAGGAGTGACTATACCCACAAGTTATCACATCACACCACTCACTTTGGAGAATAAATCAGGTAGTTGATTCTGAAAGGGCAGGTGGGAATGATTACCATAGGCTGCTTCACCTTCAAACCATGAGAAACAGAATACTCATCACAAACAACATTCTTTAGCAGGTCATTTATTATTCTGCACATTGTGTCCACTTATAAGATTTTGCTTCTTATTTGAATTCAGAGATA